>NC_056747.1:1011353666-1011453666 GCF_019279795.1 Protopterus annectens | reverse complement strand
CTTGGAAGACCTAAGTGTAGCATTTACTGAGGCTCTATCCTGAATCTGCTCAATCCTTCTTTTACTGTCTTCTGCTTTGATGGAATGTATGTTGCCTAAAGGGTTAAATTGTGCTAAATTGCCAACTCCCAGACAGTCCTAGCTACTCTGTGTTTTCTATGAATAGGAATGTGCAGGTGGGCATCTTTGAGATCTAGAGTGACCATAAAAGCTTTGGAATACAGTAAAGGAAAAAAGGATTTCTAATGTCAGCACTTTGAATGTGGAGTTAAGAAAATTGCATTCTGTTTTCAAAAGCCTAAAGTACACCTCCAGTGGCCATCTAGTCTGTGTACCAGAAACCTTGTTCCATTGTTGGGAAGAAGTAGCTGGCTGTATGGGTCTGTACTAGAAGACCGAATGTTTAGGTGATCGAACACCTAAACATTGATCTTCTAATATCGAACTGCACAATGCTGAACTTCCCAGGGAAACATGTCCCTTGGCCAAAACACAAAAAACATTACATCTAAATTATGTGGGGGACTTTGCCCCCCCACACCCCCCTAACTAAATATACCAACTCCGAGATTGCTCAGCAGTAGGGAAATAGCAAACTCCGGCAAACGGCCAAGGGAAATCTTTCCCTGTGTTAAATCGGCCGTTCGCCATTTTTTTGCTTTCGATATTAGAAGATCGATGTTTAGGTGTTCGATCACCTAAACATTCGGTCTTCTACTATAGACGTGGGTGTATTACTCCCTGGGAGAGCACATCCAATAGAATTTTAGGGAAAATATTAATTTGATTCCTAGAAGGAAGAGGGACCCCAACTATAAACGAAAAGAAAAGAATGCCCACTGAAGTTTGTAACCATGCTGAATTATTTTTAGAACCGAAGAATCTGAAGTTATCTGTTTCCAGAGATGACGGTAGTGGGAAAGACTATGTGCAGTTTGGGGAAGAAGGCTTAACTGTGGAGAGGAGGAGGCCAATAAAAAGCAAAGACAGACATTGTGTTTTCTTTTGTAAACACGGTCATCGAGATCCCCCTCTTTTCTTCTTTGTGTCGCCCTTCCAGTTCTTCTTAAACTATTGCTTAGAGGGATAATTTCTCTGGTATCTGAGAATAGATGACAAAAACAGATGCTTGACTTCTTGTATCAATATTTTCTCCTTCTCTCTCAGAATTTTAAGGACATCAGTACAGGAATTTCTGAGCAGAAGGTTTTCATTAAGTGGGACATTTAAAAACAGAGCTTTCAAATCTCAAGGGAAGATCTGCAGTCTCACTTAGGCATTTATGCCATGAAAAAAACATCAGCTGCATCATAATCACACTAAATGCTTAGTGACTTGGGAAGCCAGATTAACCATATCTATTAAACTTGTTTTAGGTTCTGACTTGTGAAGCCTGGCTCAAGACTGTTGCATATTGGCAAAAATAGGAAACAGATTTTTAGACAATTGCCAGGGGACAGCACATGGCTATTTTTTTGCAGCTAATTTGCATATGACATCTCACTGGCTTCACCAGTAGACTGCTGTCCATGCTACAGCCACCTCCAGACTAAAACCCTAGCAAGAGAGAGAGATCTGTGAATCACTTGGGCTTATTGCAATGCAGAAACCTTTAGAGATATCACCGCTGCATTATAGTACGCCTTCCTGAATCCTAGAGATGGGTTGGAGAATGGCACATGAGCGAGCACACACACGTGTGTGTGTGTGTGTGTGTGTGTGTGTGTGTGTGTGTGTGTGTGTGTGTGTGTGTGTGTGTGTGTGTGTTTTAGCTTCAATTCCAGATAGATTCTGAAATAAGAATATTGACAAAAATGACCCCACCACAATATTTTCCAACACATATAATCTATAACTCTTATGAAGAAGTCATATCATATGCTGCTTGAATTACAGTTTCGTAGAATTTATATAATAAAGTATAGAAATTAACTGGCAAAAAAATAATTTGTCTGAAGAGAATTAACATTTTCTTACTAAACATTTTATGACATTCAAAAATCTTAAGTAGTTAAAAATTTGAAAAATGGCATGGTCAGACCTTCTCTACTCCTCTAACTTTAACACGCACACTTTGTCTTCATAACCAGCACACTCAAACTCTTAAGTTACTATAATATCATAATTGTGCCTAATTCTCATACTACACACATGTCATTTCATCACAATGGCAGAAAAATAACACATTTATTCTTAGCTTAGTATATGCCGAATATGTAAATGAATAGAGTACAATGCACCCTTTGGTATGTACCTAATCAGGAAACCACAAAGCACTACACCAACCAGGAAAAATAAATAAACGAACCACAAAGCTGAAAATAGAGAAACAGATATTTTACTGTATAAAAACTCAGTAAAAAATATATATACAAAAGTAGGCGCTTTCGTAAGGCACCTTACGAAGCGCTTACTTTTGTATGTGCCTAATCAGGCATATCTAACAACTGGAACATCCACACAGGTTCCTCACTAAAAGAATACAGGGTATAAGTAATATGTCCTATGCAGACCACCTCAAGGCCCTATCAAGGCCCTATCCCTGTATTCTGTCTCCTACAGGCTTTTGAGGAGAGATCTATGCCTGGCATACAGGGCATTATCAGAACACACTCTGATGGACCTTCTGCATATCCACCAACCAAACAGTACCAGAATTACCAGTTCTAAAGACTTAAACCTTGCCTGTGATGTAAATAGGACCTGCTGGAGAGATAGCTATATATCCCAGAGACTACCCCGTCTATGGAACAGGCTCCTCATCCATGTGAAGCAGAGTTCCTCCCTAACCCAATTCACATGCAACTTGGACAATTGGATGGGAAATCATAAATTCATCCCTGGTCCGGCACCTATATCTCTAATGCAAACAGGTAACCTATAAATGTTTCATCTCCCAGGCCCATGCTTACACTTATCAAAGGTATCAGAACTTGCCAGAGATGTATGGCTAGGCTTAAAAAGACCCTTGTGGTCATTAGCCTAGTAAACACCTATGAACCTATGAGAACAAGATGACAGCCTTAGGAATTTATACTATGTTGTAGTACTAACAGATTTTTTTATCTCCTAACCATTACATGTGAATGATGAAAGAGTTACTGAATGTTGTAGGGAAAGGGTGAGAAATGTGCAAAGATCTTGTGTCTGTGGTCTGGTTACTAAAGTGTTTTGTTCCAGTACTATAGCCTTACTCCTTTCTGCTATTTAAGATTTTGTAGTTGGCAATGGGGTTAGCAGGGAATTCCTGACAATCTGCAAAACTGTGCATTTTTTTGATCTATATATATTTACTGGGTTTATTTTACAACAGTTAAATGGCATTATCAGTATCAACTATCTGTACCCAGTAAACAATATCAGTAAGTGGGTGCATTGATACATTAATGACACATTTAACACTTTGAACCTTGTTGAATTCCACAAATTCTAAATATAATAAATATAAATATAGCATAAAGTTAAAAGAGGCAAGCAAGTCATGAAGGCTCAAACAGACAACCATATCTGTTATCTAAGATGACAGACATCTGCTACTTATTCAAGTAAAAGCATCTGATGCTAAGCACTAGAAAACTGTCATGTTTCCTAGCGAGTGTTCCCCTGGCAGACTATAAACCCAACAGACTTGTTTTGAGAATAAAGTAACTAAGTAACTAAGTAATGAATCAAACTAACCCTCTGAGAAAGGAGACCCAGAGAACTGATGACAACTGCAGTGTAAACAGTGCATGTGCACTTCTTCAAAAGTGACGCATGCCATACCATAAATAGAAGACCAGGCCACCAGAGGCAGTCTCAAAGACCGATCTTTTTTTGCAAAGAAAATGTCACCTGTATGCATCTCAACAGTGAAGTACATTTTCCAAATGATGATAGTATTGGACGTGTTTTGTTTTTAAAATGCAGAACTAGAATGCACTGCATACATTTTCTTCATATGCATAGACACAAGAAAGAGTGCCTAAATGACTGTCTTATTTTATTTGCATCCCTTTATTTATGTCTTAGAACCAGATTTTTTGTTTCACCATCCTTCTTCTCTTTTTGTCATAACCAAAGCTATACAGAACATCTGCCAGTATTGTGAAACTATAAATCTAAAACAATTACTGTGTCTCTTGGCCTTTGTCCCAAATTTCTGCATGCCACTTTGCCATGGTAAATCTTTTTTCCTCCTTACTTCTGGTCTGAGCATTGCTTTGCCAAGTGCTAGTCTGAGGCAGTAAGCATTTGTCTTGCCTAACAAAGAGGTGCAGGCTTACTATTCTGCACATGTTCAGCTATGATGTCATACTTCCAGAGCTGTCAGAGGAACCTGAATGACAAACATGGCTGTACTTTTTAAGCTTCTGTGTAGCTTTCCCAAAATGTTTAAACATTGCACAACATTAGCTACCCAGATGGCAAATGAAAAAAGCTAAAGGCTTATTTAGGATCTGATGTTTAAATTACAAGACAAATCTGCAAATAACATTAAAATCATTCAAACAATCAAGCAGTGTGGGAGTTATGCATTTTCCAGCCAAATCACTTTCACAGAAACAAATACTTTGAAGGCAGGTAAAAACAATTGTCACACTCAGTCTGTTCACCTTCTTATCAATTGAATATGTTGCATATTTATTGATTTATACTTCAATTGTATTTATTTGTTTACTCATTGGGAGGTTGAAGTCATTCGGTGGATCATTCTTAGCCACAGCTCAAGTCATAAGCAATATAAAAAACATGCATATATATTTTTACAATATAAGGAGTAGGATGATCTTAATCTACTCTTTAATTCTTTCTACCCCTTTATCTATTCTTTTTTACTTTTTGGCTACAAGTCCTTCTCAGAAAGAATAATTCCTCACATTGCCCGTGAGACTTTCCTCACATAGCTACACAGAAAAAAAAAAAATAACAAAAAAAATAATAAAATAAAAATAAATAAATAGATAAATTTCATGAAGACTGCTACACTAATAGCTAGGCACAGACAATGTGTGTCACAGCACACTCCTTCTGATGTCATTGCTGACTATTATCAGGTCTAGGGGAACTAGACCATGAAGGAAGTAACACACAGAAGTTAAAGTTGCGTATCCAGTATTTTAACAACATACTGTATTATGTGATCAACGCATTGTTTCCATTTCATAACATATATATCTGCACAGTTGTAGAAACAATTAAAAACTATTCCTACATGGATGGGTAAAATCAGATTCCATGATCTTTGAACTTCAAGAAAACAGCAATTTGAAAAAGTTGGAATTCTGCACAGAACAATGCTCTGCTGTACTGTATAATAAAGTGAAATCCCTTAGATAATGGCTATGTACAGTATATCCTAAGCTGTTGGCATAAAATCAGTTTATAGTTCTTAACAAAATATTTTCTCATTTCCTGTAAGATCTCCTTATGGCTCCAGTGAATGTATCTCTGTGTGCCAAAGCTACACAAATGATATCATCAACATCTTTTCCTTATCTTTTTTCTGCTGGTGTCAGTATAAAAACAAGTCAAGCTGTGCAAACAATAAAAAACTGTGCTTAGTCGTAGACAGCTAGCATTCTGTCTTGAACTAGACATGACAGTCTAAATGGTGACCAAGATCAAAAGCCTGCTCATGGGAACCAGTTTTCTGCAGTGCATTATGCAAATTCATCTGAGTCTGTTATACATGAGTCAGCCTTGGCAAAGCCAGTCTATTATCCTGTACACTTAATAAAAAAAAGCTTTGAGTCAGCATGAATCAAGACTGAGCTACTTGCATTATATTCAGTGACCTCTTTTCTTTTCAGAAGACTGGCCACATTCCATAGGTTTTATAGAAAAAGGGGCTTAGCTTATACTAAAACTGGTCCATGAGACAGAAACCAACAGTTTCTGGAGATGCAGCTTTAGATGATTAACCATTAAGCATAAAAGCAAAGTCATCAAAATGTTTTAATGTATCATACTAATGCTCTTTTAATACAGAATATGCCATTTTAACTATTTTTTTGCAATCAAATATTTATTATATTGTTTCTTGACTCTCATTTTAGAAAACACATGCTTTCAAGATGCAAACATTTCATTGTCAAATTGGTTTGCTACTATCTTTCAGGAGTCAACTAATTTTTGATATTGTAAAATACAATATTGTCACAGGGCTTTGTTTCTTATTTCAGGCAATTAACGCTCTGTTGTATCACCCAAATATTAGTATAATAACCTAGTATTTACCTATGAGCCTATAAGATACCTATTTGCTGTGAAAGGACAGAGGAGGTTAAAGTTCATTGCTGACTACTGAGTGATGACGTCTTTTTGTACCAAGTATAATCGGGTGTAGGTAACCCAGATACAGTGTTGTAACATTCACAATGCTAGTGCGACAATGTCTTTGCAAGGACAAAGTGTCTGTGTTATGGATAGCTATTCACAAAGTTTTGCCATCACTAATCAAAAGCATAATTTCACTTTAAACATTACATACAAAAGGCAGAGTGATGCATTCTTCTTATGAACAGTTCCACTTAATTCATCTATAGCCACTGAACAGAAAAAAATAAAAAAAATAAAATCAGAAAAGTATGTAAAGCCATTTAAAAATGCATTTTTTGTACAAATGCCCTTCAGTTACAAGCCTACTTGTATAATATCTCTCAAACCTCCTCTCCCCCAACTCAGTGGTATTTTATAGTGTTCCATAATCAGTTTAATTATATAGACTTTTGTAAGGAATTAAATATCACATTTTATAACACAGCTTTCAGCAAAAGGCTAAATGGTTGCTGACCAAGCAAAAGTCAGATTGCCTCATCTTGTGTCATCTTTGTGGTGTTGTTTTCCATGTGCACAGCCAGGATATTAAGCCACAGACTGGAAGAGGTCATCTGGTAGTGTCTCTTATACATACAAAAGCACCAGTAGGTTTATGTTTAGATGGTTGGTGAAGAACTCAGTAGTTCTAGAAGATGCTCATTCCCTCTTGTTCTCTGTCAGGAGCAGCTCGCAGTCAAGATCACCTTTCACCTCTGGAGACTTGTCAAGCTTCCTGCCAGTTTGTGTATCCACACACCAGCACTTTCCACGCTGCCCATCAAGTGCAGGATGGCACTAAAATAATAGAGATTGTCTAAATTAGATTTTTTTTTTCAAGTGAAGAAATACTCTACTTGGCTTTTGTTGCATTTTTTTCATAGATCAACAATCAAACACTGGAATGCATACATTCAGATATCACAGTTGTGACTCTTTTTTTTGTATTACTCTGGTTTCTGAGAAAGACATTAAACATATAAGTTCTGTAAGTTTTCCCAGTGAGCTTCTGAAATAATGAAAAAATAAAAAAATAAGAATAAGCAGTAATCACTATAGAGTATTTGGGGGAGTTCTAGCACTTGCTAGAAAGTGAAAGTCTGATAGAATACCCGTATTTAAAGATTTCTTAGAATTACAAAGACGTGTCTGGAATGCTTCTCCCTGGGCCTCCGCTGAAAATTAGGTCATTCCAAGTCGAACTTTCCCAGTAAACAAATGTTAAGTAAATAAACTGGCCACTATTTAATGCAATAATGAAAAAGAAACAAAAAAATTTAGATCTGTGAATGACATTGTAAAGCCATCTTGTTGGGACAAATCGGAGATGTTAATTACTACATATAATGAAAATCAATACTGAAAATATAGTTTAATGTTTTGGAACACGTTTGTTGGCTAATATGAGAATGGCTTTCTTTCTATCTAGGTATATATTATCAATATGGTAAAATTAATAAAAATATTTGAATACCTATATATCTGTTTCAAAACTTCGAACTGCAAATGGTTGAGACCATAAGATTGAAGTTTTGAAACTTGAAACTTTGAGCTTGTAAACTATATATATATATATATATATATATATATATATATATATATATATATATATATATATATATTTAACAGCAATGCATATGACAAGCAAAGAACCACAAAGGGAAAATACAGATAAAGAGAAGTAGCAAAGACAATACAAAGGGAAGATAATCTAGTGGAGTAAGTATCAGGTAGGTTAAAAGTTAGGAAGAAAAGTTTTGTAAGTACTTCAGAGAACACAAAAGCCTGAGAGGGTACCATAGATTAAAAAAAAAAAACATGAATGTGAGAAAATAAAAAAAAGCAATCAGAATATGCAAAGTGGAAAGCTCAATGATACATGAGGAAGTTTTGTTTTTCCCCAGAAAAGGAGTGGTGGATGATGGAATAGCCTTCCTGAGAAGATACTGAAATTTAAGGAATGTAATCAGGGATGGGACAGACAAATGGCAATTTATGAGACAGCTGGGTATAACGTACCCCTAGGATCAGCACCATAACAGGTAGGTAGGGAAAGGTAGAGTAGGTGGAGTATCTGCCCATTACCTAGCATTAGAAATTGTTTTTAAGTTATTCTACAAATAAAATGGTGGCCATAACAATGAATAATGAATAATGAACAAAAAACATTGTAAATAAATTATGCACATACCAACCTCTAGGAGTAAAATAAGATTTAGGATACACTTATTGAAAGAAAGGTCATCAAGGCATTGATCAGACTCAAATGTCTCTGAATGAAAACCTATTTCTGCATTGTGTATAGAAGTCAGTAACTTTTTATGCTGAGTTTGGGATTGATCTGAAGGTTAAGCAAGCAACTAATTATAAGGGGTATGGAAGACATGAATCCCCCAAATTACTGTACAAATAAGTTGTTCCCCAATAATATAATGTGAACCGGAGAACTTCTCTGTAGACTGAGGAGAGTTGTTGTTGTTTGTCTTTTGGCTTTTCCTGGTTAGGGGTCGCCAAAGCAGAACTCTGGTCCGCTAATGATTGGCAGTAGATTTTTACGAATGCTGAGGTGCCAGGTCGACGTCCAACCTTCAACTAAGGCATGCCCATTTATGTCTTTCAAATGCCACCCAACCATGGGGAGGACGTGCAGACTCCACACAGAAGGCACTCCCCGCACTCCAGCCAAGAATCGAACGGGAGAACCTCTTGCTGTGAGGCACCAACACTACTGCTGCACTACCATGGATAAAGACTGAGGAGAGTATATTATTATTTTTTTTTATTTTATTTTCCATTTATTAAATATAATAGAACATTGATCCAAACAGACGATTTTCAGGCTTATCACCCAAATGCTACAATAAACAATGATAAAAGCAGAAGATCACTTTTTACTTATTTATTTTTAAACACCTTTATTAAATTATCACTTAAGACATAGGTATACTTGTATTAATAGAAAACAAATCATATTAAAATGTTTTTTTCATTTATATACATTATGCATTACAAATATGTTTTCTTTCTTTATAACAATTGTCATTCATTCCAATATTATATAAAATGCTCAATTCCTGCCCTCCTTTAAACCTCACTCCTCCTCATGAACATTATTCTGCATGTATTGTTCCCACAAAGTTCTTGTATTTCTATGTAATTTATCCTTTTCTTTACTAAAGATCCAACTTCCAGTTATTTTATCTATTTTACAATATTCAATACTTCAAATACAATTGGTTTAGATTTTGATTTCCATTCTAAGTAATTGCTTTCTTGTAAGCCAAAAGAATTATACTTAATAAGGCCTGCATCTAGGCAGCTCAGATCCTGTGTCCCAGCTCAAAAGGATCAATTTCTTAGTTACAACCATTTGATCCCCCAATATTTCTGACATAGTATTCTGTATGGAATTTTTTTAAATCTGCCAACTCATTACATTCCCTAAAAACATGTTCACAATTATCTCTTTTATCCCCTTTCACACCTCTAGCATTTGCTATCTGCCTGAGGAAAAATTCTTTGAGGTCTGCTTGAGGTATTGCAATACCTTTGTAAGCACTTTCAAGCAAAAATCCTAAACATTCTACTTTTGTTGAGTAGCATGTACACAAATGTTTGATTATACAAACAGAATTTATTACTAAACTAGCAGACACATAGTCTTAAAATGTTTGGGGGTAATGCAGAAAAGTTGTTCAAGGAATCTGGAGTTTTCAGGAAGAAGAAGGAAAGATAAGTAAGACGCGAATATGTGAGAAGGCTGTTTGAATAAAGAGGTGCATAAAGTAGAGATGAGATGGAACGTGTATGCATTAAAATCATGCTTCCTGTTGTACACAGTTTATGAGATGCCTCCCTATGTAACTTTTTTTAGTTAGACTGAGAATTCTTGGAAGGAAGAGCTTGGGGTGAGTTTTACTGGAGGGATTTGCATATGTGTGAGTATTGTTGAGAAACTGTAATCAGTACTGTAGAGCTGAAGTAGAAATGTGCTTTGACATAACTGACATCTCAGACTGTAACTAGGGGCTTTTTTGGTTAGTCTGCTAACAAAAAACAGATAAGGCATCTAGATTTAGAAGTTTCTATGTGGTGGCAGCTAGAAACAGAATGCACCAATGTTTTGCTGATGACCATTTAACTTCTTTAAAGACACTGCAGTGGTGCTTTCTTTTAGTGGCCACTTAGTCTACATACATTGTTAGCTGTGGTTGTTAAGAAGCTGTGCATTTCCTTACAGGTATTGGCTATGATCAGTAAGCCATATTTGAGTTCCGCCAGAAGGACTTTGTCTATTGCTGTTCTACTTTATGTTACAAGGAAGTGGAGGATGTCTTTTTGACCAAAATGTAGTACGTTTATTTCTGAGTTGGTGTTAAAAGTTAAGGTTTTGATCTATTCTCTTAAGGTTTCTTGTTTGTTATACAGTTTGGCCCATTGCACTAGGAATATTTAGTCCTAGTATTTAGGTCAATTTTGTCTTACTATGCCATTTGAATAGGTGGAAAAGGTCCTCTTTTAATTATTCTTGATGGCGAATGGTGTTCAGTTGACCCCCATAAATGACCGTGTTATCTACGTGCTGCACTGTTAAGTCAGCAGGAGAAATTTCTGCTGATATAAGGTGAAGAAATTATTCTAAAATGCAGTTAGATGCAGTGAAATTCTTCATGTATGACAACTTTCTTCCTTCTATCACCTTTTATCTTAATTTCCTGTTCTAGTTCAGCTGAGTGGAACACTTGCTACTGTTAGTATATAAAGCAGAAACAGAAGTGATTTTGCTGCTGTATCACCCCCCCCCCCTCAAGTCTTATTCTCAGAACAGTCAGGAAACACCTTGTGCTTCCTCATTGCCCCTTTAATATCAATGTACAATATATTGTGCCACTGGCTCTAGGTGATGGTCACTGTTGATGTGGCACCACAAACCCATGTACAAAATGGGAAAAGGAGGAGGTAGTTTTAGTGTACAATCATTGTGTTTGAGGAATCCTTCTGTCAATGTATAGCTGCTGACAGAGTGTGCAATTAAGTAATGTAACTCAGATAAACATAAGAGAATCATTTTAGAATGATCCAGGATTTATTTGTTTGTTTAGTTTTATGTTTTATTAACTAGACTGCCCAGTTAGGATGAAGGCCATTTTTCAATGGAGGTCAGGAAAGAAAAGCTTTACACATAAAATACATAGTAAACTGAGATAAATAAAACAAATATTATTACACAGAACAATTATGCAACAAAAGGCACAACAGTATACTATCACTACAATAAGATAACTTAAACTATTAAATTGAGTATTTGTACAAAAAAGCAACAGTAAAATAAATATCTGCTGTTAACAGGACTGAAATTAGGTTAGATCATGTGTGTGTGTGTGTGTGTGTGTGTGTGTGTGTGTGTGTGTGCATGTGTGTGCGTGCGTGTGTGTGTGTGTGTGTCTCTGTGTGTGTGTGTGTGTGTGTGTGTGTGTGTATATATATATATATATATATATATATATATATATATATATATATATATATATATATATATATATATATATATATATATATGGATTTCTGAATGCTGGCTAAGTGCTATGATGTTATACATGACTGCCACTTGCTCTGTAGAAAGCATCAGAATGATGCAAGTTACGAACAGTAGTAGAAGCAGTCTTCATTGTTTTCATGTTTTGTTTTGTTTTTTGATCTCTGAATAATAGCCAAATGTAATGGTTTTCTGACCTGCTGTAAAAACATAAGTGTGACGCAAGCAAAAGATTCTTTTAAACAATGAAATCCAAAACCTACTATCACAATGGGGGCTGTAAAATACGACAACCTGTGATAGATATACATACTAATTCTGAGATTACTTTATTACAGAGTAAGGGAATATGTCAATAGACTTCTAAGATTTAGTATGAATCGCTAGACTGTACTATTTTGACTACATTGCTCGCAGTTACACTATGCAGAATAAATAAAGGAAATAAACACCTGCACAATTAAGATAAGATTTTTGACAAGTTCATAAAAAGTAAACACAGTGAGTCTTGCCTAACCACCCCACCACAAATACACACAAAAATGTAATAACCTTATTGTTTCCCAGTTACCGGGGACTGAAATCTTTGACAGGAACTGAATATTACTAACTTTGTTCACCAGAGGGAATGAAAACAGGGCTGCATAAAGTAAACTGAAACCAGGAACAGGGATGGTGACAACTGGGAGATATCAGGACAAGTTTCTTTCAGTCAGAATTTGAGAGTCTGGGATTGTCCCTTTAGGATACCACATGCCCCCTTCCCCCCTTTTTTTCTGGTGGATTCAATTATACTGTTTATGACTGAGCTGTCTTTGTTGAAATTATACTTTTTGGCTGCCACTTATTATTATTTCTTTACAATTTAAATGCCTTAACATGAAACATTATTTTTGAAAGCATCAGCAACTGCTTTAAGAGCATTTTAATTCTATTCATTCTGGTTGCTGAGGAAAAATTATTTAAAACACTACTTGAATTGTAAATGCAATAATAAGTAAGTTAAGTGAGCGTGCTTTCTTGAGTCCTTCTAGACATGTCAGGTTTAAATCTAATTCTGTCTCTCGTAATGGAAAAAATGCAGACCAGATCAAAAGGTGACAGCAAAGATAAGAGATGATCAAAACTATAACAGTTCTTGACAACTCTGAAAAAACTTCAGGACAAATCACTGATTGAACCTACTCATTTGCCAACCTATGTTGAATGACAGACTTCTGACTGCCAGTGTGATAGCAACACTGGAACTTGTCAATTACCACTCGACAAACTATGACAACTCCATTTTCGCTCCAGTACTGTAGAATTATTTAAAATCTATCTGGAAAATAGAACTTTACAAGTCTTTGCTAACAAATCCTTCTGATATACTGCAACCCTTAATACTGGTGTGCTTCAAGAATCAGTTCTCAGAACCTTACTCTTCCCCCTTTCCGTCAATGACTTGACTACTGGCCTAACCGATCTCAACTTAGTCATGTATGTAGCCAATCTACTACTGCTGCTCCCTAACAAATCTATCACCCACTTGAAACAAGCATTACAAAGTAATTTCATTTCTCTATACAGCTAGATTTACAGTAACAAGCTCTCAATTAACCCCCAAAAAATACAACATTATTATTTGCTACATCTCACCGCCTTGCCAGTCTCTCACCAATTACTTTAAAAGATAGTCCATCCACCCTTTTCCCATTTTTGCACATAGGGTTGGGGTGTCACTTCAACAGTGACAATCATCTAGAGCCATGGTTTACACCACTGGGTGGCTAGCCCTGCCACACCACACACTCACACCTGTGGGCAGTTTGGAGTGTCCAGTCCACCTACTGCATGTTGTTGTAATGTGGAAGGAAACCGAAGCACCCAGAAGAAACCCACACAAACATAGGGAAGACATGCAGACTCTGCACAGATGGCATCCCAGCCAAGAATTGAACTGGGGAACCTCTTGCTGCGAGGTGACAATGCTATCCACTGTGCCACTAGATAATGTTATATAACAAAAATTCAGGGGGATATTACTTGACCCCATCGTACCTTTTACTCTATACACTGACAAAAGAATAACAAAAAGGCTTCACCAACTGAAACTCTGCTAGAAAATAACTCATCCAGTACCTGCAAAATACTCCCTCCAGATATGTCCTCATTCCCAAAACTGAATATGCCTTTCCTCTTATATCACTTCATTCAAGCATGAATACTCACAAGTTCCAACTAGCTGAAAATAAAATGTGTCCTTTTGTTTTATTAGCACACATCACTATGATCTGATAAAATCCTTTCACTGGTTACCAGTCCACAGCAAGATCACAATGCTGATAACTATACTACTTGGTCAGTGCCCTCCACTTATATCATCTTTAACATTCAGGGACCCACACTACCCCCCGAGGGGGGAGTGATGAAGATAGCATTATTCTAGTTACACCATGCTCTGGAACAGCAGTTGGCAAAAGGGCCTTCTCTAAATTTGGTCCTGCAACATGAAGTAATCTTCCAACAAGAAATAAGAAACAGACCCTCTCAACTGCCTCTATTCTGGAAGAACATTCTTATTTTCAGGCCTGATTTACCCCTTCACACAGTTTTCTGAATCTCCTTATCACATGTGATTTTTGAAGCTTAGTACTCAGAAAATCACATTACATGACTAAAGTACTAGTGGTAATGATAATTTAAGTAACGAGGGCATATATCCTACCACTCACTTTTCTGAAGCAAAAATAAATGACCTTATGTTGTAAAATTCATAGGTTCATAGGTTCATACTAGGCATTTATAAGCCTAGCCAGAGTGTGTTTGGCTTTCGCCACCCTTTTAGATTAGTTGACTGTGCCCCTTGTTTGTAGGTCAACAGAAGATATCCCTTTTAAGGTTATCTTATTGTGCATCTGTCTAGCAGGGACACAGAAGAGATCCCGGGGGTAAACTTATGATCTCCCATCCACTCGCCAAGATTTCTCTTGAAGAGGGTCAGTGAGGGGCTCTGCCTAACATGGACTGGGATTTTGTTCCAGAGTGAGGGGACCCTCTGGGATATGAATCTGTCCCTCCAGCATGTCCTATTTATTTCTGTGCTAAGGTTTAAGTCCCTAGAGTGTGTAGCTCTAAGGGATTTGGATTTCTTGACATATAGCATGTCCATTAGTTCTGGGTTGGACATGGCTTTATACGTCAGGCACAGATCGCCTCTGAGTAGGCAGTAAGCAACTGAGTAGAGCTGGAGTTTCTTTAGCTGAACTGCATAGGGCATCTGTTTGAGACCCTTGATCCTCTTGGTGAGGTACTTTTGGGGTCTTTCCAGTTGCTGCAGGTGTTGGGTAAGATACATCCCAAATGGGGCATTGTATTCAATTATGGGCCTGATGAGTGATGAGTAGAGAGGCACAATGACCTCTCTTGATCTAGATATGAACCCTTTCATGATAAGGTGGGCTATATAGAAGGTCTTTCTAACCACTTTGGCAATATGATTGTCAAAGGAGAGGTTACTATCTACTTGGGTCCCTAAATCCCTAATTACTTCTTCTGTACTTAATGGATTACCACCTATGTGGTAATTCGTGGGCACTTTATTTTTCCCAAAGGGGATGACTATGCACTTTTTAGCATTTAGCTTTAGGCCATGGTTTTGGCACCAGTTATCCGTCTCTGTGAGACCATTTTGGAGGATGCTTGTGTCAGCCAGAGATTCGATTATGGTACCCAGTTTGCAGTCATCTGTGAAATTGGTCAGCCATAGTCCTTCCATGTTAGCCTGTACCTCAGAGAAATATATACCAAACAAGAGAGGTCCCAAGACTGAGCCCTGTGGGATGCCACTTGTAACTGGTTTTGAGTCTGACAAGGCACCTGTGATTCTGACCATGTGGGTTCTATCCCTGAGCCAGTTTGCAACCCATCTTGTGACATAGGGGTTGATATTTAAGCTGGTGAGCTTATTTATGATGCCCGAGTGGGGTATTGTGTCGAAGGCTTTTGCAAGGTCTAGGTAGGCTGTGTGGACTACCTTCCCTTCATCTATGGCCTTGGTAACTGTTTCAAAGAAGTCGACCAGGTTCAAGAGGCAAGATCTGCCCTTAACAAAGCTGAACTGGGTAGGATCCAGTATCTGGAGGTCATTGTTTATGAGTTCCATGATGATACACTCCATAGCTTTGCAGACCAGGCTAGTCAGGCTTATAGGGCGATAGTTTCTGGGGTCTGTTGTGGCACCACCTTTGTGGAGCGGGACCACTGTTGCTGTACGCCATTCCTTGGGTACATATCCTGTAGTAAGGCTGAGATCGAACAGTGACTTTATGTGAGGGTTTAGTTCTTCTTGGAAGCAAGTGTAAGACGCAGCCCGGGACACCGTCCGGTCCCATTGATACTGTGTTTTTTGCTTTGGAGAGGGCAGCTCTCACCTGTGTATCTGTGATGTCAGGGAGGCTACACTCTGTTGGGATAGACATTTGCTCTTTTAGGGGGGGAAGGGGGGAGAAGTTTGCACTGAACCTGTCTGCCAGGATGTTGGCAATGTCTGTGGGTTCAGTGTATTTTTTGTCATTTTGTACTAACTCAGAGCATATCTGGGAGTTGCCACCCAGGTTCCTGACATAACTAAAGAAGGCCTTGTGATTATCTTTAGCGTTTTGTGCAATTTTTCTTTCGAAGCTGGCCTTAGATGACTTTATGAGGGATCGTAATTTCTTCCTAGTACTGATCAGAGATGCCTTCCCTTTTGGGATTTTGCTCTATCGTGTAGTAGCTTTCTCCTTCTGTTGTATAGCTTATTTATGGCCGGGGTCCACCAGACAGGTCTACTGCCTTTGGAGGAGAGAGTCTTGGTTTTATTTGGGATAGCACGATCCATGCATTCCTGTAGTGTCCATAGAATGTGTTTGTAAAAGATTCTGTGGTTCAGGTCATATTTTCCACTGGCCCAGGGGCTTTGAAGGATTCCACCTCGGTTTTGAGAAGTGTGACGTTTGCTTTTGAGAAGTTCTTCACCATGGTTTCCTTTGCTGGGGGTGGGGACGGGATATGGATGTCCATTGAGATTAATTTATGATCTGATCTTACCAATGAGGGGTATACCTCTGGTGTGGAACATAGAGTCCCCATGTTGGTAATGACCAGGTCTAGTATGTTTTCCCCTCTTGTGGGAGTGGTGACCAGTTGTTCCATAGCATTTGAGTTTATAAATTCTAGGAACCGTTGGGCGAGGGTGTTGGGGCTTGAGTAGTTTTCCCAGTCAATGTTTGGGTAATTGAAGTCACCCAATATAATGGTGTTTGGAGAGGCCTTCATATTCTCCAGTGTTCTCAGGAAAGCTGAGTGGGGTTCCTGAGTTTGGGAGGGTGGTCTGTAGTAGGCTACAAATGGAAAGGCAGTTTTGCCCACTGTTAGTTGCCCATGGATGGTCTCCGATGCTTCGTGCAATGCCACTAACCTGGAGGTGTGGGTATCTTTGATGAATATGGATACTTCCCCTCCTTTTGTGGTTCGGTCCGAGTTTTGGGGTCGAAAAGCATGGTATGAGGTATAACCTGGTAGTGCTGGGGTGCTCTCTGGAGCCTTGAACCAGGTTTCTGTTACTGCACAGATATCGATATTCTCCATACTGAGGAGAGCCTCAAGTGCATGCATCTTGAGGTTTAGACTTCTGGCATTGAGTAGCATTATCCTTAGTTTCTTTTTCTTTGTGTTGTCTATGGAGGTGGATTTGTCTTTTGAGCCTTGCCTAAAAAAGGCACTATGGGGGTGGCACGAGCCTTAGCCAGTATTCGAAAGTCCAAAGAAAGAAGCAACGTGGCTTGTCGAGCATGTCATCCCAGGCTGACAGACACTGGATCCCCTTTGAATGACACCAATACTTTAGCCAATTGTTAAAATTGATCATTTTATCTTTATACTGTGGCAGCATTCTTGGTGAGGGTAAGATGCTACTCAAGGTCAGGGTTATACCGGCCTGGGCTACATGATCAGAGAGCTCTTCCATGTCAGTGAGCCAGTTGGCAACCCATCTTGTGATGTAGGGATTTATACCTAGTTTAATGAGTTTAGCTATAATTCCAGAATGAGGGATGGTGTCGAAAGCTTTGGCAAGGTCAAGATAGACTGTGTGAACCACCTTACCCTCATCTATGGCTTTGATGACTGCCTCAAAGAAGTCGATCAGGTTCAAGAGGCATGATCTGCCTTTCACAAACCGGAACTGGGTAGGATCCAGAGTTTGGAGGTTACCAATGTCTTTGTTTATGAGTTCCATGATGATATGTTCCATGGCTTGCAAACCAGGCTCATCAGGCTAATAGGTCAATAGTTCCCAGGATTAGTGGTGGCTCCCCCTTTGTGGAGTGGGATAACTGTTGCTGTGCACCATTCAGTGGGCACAAAGCCTGATGCGAGGCTATTATTGAACATGGTGCTTAAGTGGAGAGCCAGTTCATTCGGAAGTTCGTGTAAAGCGCAGCCTGGGATGTTGTCCGGTCCCATGGATGCTGTATTTTTGGATTTAAAGAGCGCAGCTTTTACCTGCGTAGTTGTGATTACAGGGGCTCTGCATTCTTCCTGTCTAGATATGGGCCCTTTAGGGGGTGGGGGGGGTAAAGTTAGAACTGAACCTATCTGCCAGGATGTTGGCAATATCAGTTGGTTCTGTAATTTTCATGCCGTTGTGCTGTAACTCAGAGAAGATCTGGGTGTTGCCATCAAGATTCTTGACATAGCTATAGAATGCTTTGTGGTTGTCCTTAGAATTAGTGGCAATTTTGTTTTCGTAGCTAGCTTTGCAGGATCTTATAAGGGATCTCAGCTTCTTACTGAGGCTGACCAGGGAGCGCCTCCACTCATGGAATTTTACTCTCTTTTGCAACAGTTTCTTCCTTCTGTTGTACAGTTTGTTTATGGCAGGAGACCACCAGATTGGCTTCCTTTTTTTGGAGGATAGCATCTTTGTTCTGTTTGGGATAGCACAATCCATGCACTCGGGTAAGTGCTTATAGAGTGCAATTGTGCAGGATTCAGCAGTTGTAACTGTATTGTCCATCTGCATGGGTGTCATGACGTCCACCACTTCTGTCTTAATAAGCATGAAGTTGTCTTTGGAGAAATTTTTTACCATGGTTTCCTTAATGGGGGTGGGGGTGGGGGTGGAATGTGGATATCAAGGGTGATTAGCTTATGGTCGGATCAGACCAACAAGGAGTTGACTTCAGGTGTGGAACACCGGTCACTCATGTTGGTAATGACTAGGTCTAGGATATTGTTGCCCCTGATGGGGGTGTGGATAAGTTGATCCAGGGCATTGGAGTTTATGAATTCCAGAAAGCATTGAGCTAAGGAGTTGGTACACGAGTAGTTTTCCCAGTTAATGGTGGGGTAGTTGAAGTCACCCATTATTCGGGTGTTTGGTTGAACCCTAATATTTTCCAGTACATCAAGAAAAGAGGAGTGGGTATTCTGGGGCATGTCGGGGGATCTGTAGCAAGCTACAGTTTGGATTGCAGTTCTGCCCAGAGTTAGTTGCACTTGGATAACCTCAGATGCATTATGCTGAGCAACTAGCCTGGAGGTGTGGATATCCTTAATGAATATGGACACACCTTCGCCTTTGGTGTTTCGGTCCAGGTTACATGGCCGAAAAGTGTGGTATGAGTTATAGCCTGGTAGTGCAGGGGTGCTCTCTGTAGCCTTGAACCAGGTCTCAGTCACTGCACAGATATCGATGTTCTCCATTTTAAGGAGTGTCTCAAGTGAGTGCATTTTGAGATTTAGACTTCTAGCATTGAGTAGCAATACCCTCAGTTTTTGCTTGCCTGTTGCTGTTATGGTGGTGAATTTGTTATTTGAACCTTGCCTAAAAAAGGAACTATAGAGACAGCAAGAGCCTTAGCCAGTATCCGGAATCCCAGGGGTGACAGGTGCAGGCCATCTGTGGCAAAGTATAATGGTCTGTCGACCATGTCATCCCAAGCAGACAGATACTGGATCCCCTTAGAATGACACCAGAAGCTTAGCCAATTGTTGAAGTCAATCATTTTGTTATTGTACTGCGGTATCATTCTGGGCGATTGCAGAATGCTACTCAGGGCTAGGGTCATACCTGCCTGGGCTACAAGATCGGAGAGCTCTTCCATGTCACTTTTCATGTAGTCCAGGGAGGTACGTCTCAGGTCATTCACACCAACATGGACAATGACACAGTCATATTTGTACTTGTTGTGGAGTGACCTGAGTGCATGGGTTATGTGGCGGATCCTAGCACCTGACAGGCAGCTGACAGTAACCTTCTCCTTGTTTAGCCTGGTGAGTGGGACATCAGTGTGCCTGACTATAGAGTCACCTATGACTAGTGTGTTGGGTACGTTGTTTTGCCTTATTGGCTGTGGTTGAGTGGCACCACTGAGTCTGTGGGCTATGTGTCATTTGGGTTGTATTGGGGGATGGAGATTGCTTGAGTTTCTGCTTTGGAGGTCTCTGTTGCTTAGACAGATTATTATTGAGTGCCTCTGCGAATGTGTTTGTTTACTATGTGTGGATTTTGGTGGTGTAGATTTAGTGAGACTATGTGATGAGTGTGATGTGGTGCAAATGTTTACCTTCTTCTCATGACTGTCAAGTTCAGTCTTGGTTGAAGAGAGCTTTACCTCCAGCTTGGTTAGATAAGTGCATCTCTCACAGGTTGTAGTGTTGGGTGGTAGGAGGAGAGGGTTGTCTGTGTACATGAGGTAATTTCTACATTGCCTCAAGATGCCCAAACTCATCAGATAGACAGGAGAGAACACTGGGAGTTGACCCTTGGACATGCCTGAATAAAAAACTATTTTCCTCTAGATAAGTGAGGAAAGTGAGTACAAGAGCTGTTTTTCTCTATGCAAGTGAGAAAAATAAGTACAAAAACTGTTTTCCTCCAGGTAATGAGGAAGGTTGAGTGCTATAGTAATTAGTAACTTATTTAGTGCTTACAAGTTCTGAACAAGTGCTGAGCACGAATAAGCAAATTTAAGTGCTAAAACTAATAATCTGTATCTGCACTAGACGAGTTACAGGACAGAAACAAGTGCAAATGCAGGCTTTCAAATCAGAAAGTTGAGAGAGATGAAAGAGATTGCCCAAACAGCCAGTAACTACAATTTCTGGGCTAGAACCACTCCTTATGTGGTAGACATGTTACCTAGTGCTTACCACTCCCACTGATAAGCTAAAAGGCTTCCCTCCAACACAGAAAAGCTTGGGGGGCTCAGAAGCTTACATACAGTCCTGGATACAGCAAATCTGTATCTGGAACACTAGTTGCAGGAAAGGTAGGAAACAGGCTTACATTTTTTTTTTTTTTTTTTTTTAGTTAATGTTCTTACCTTATAAAATCATTAACTGATATTAATGATATTTCATTTATTTCATTTATTGATATAAGTTAAAGACATCCTGTATATATTTTAAATAATTCACAATCAAACACAATTGAAAATTATCTATGTACTCTTCAGCTGTTGCATTTTTTACTAATCTTTATGGTTTTAAAAATACACCAGACAGTGCAGTGGTGCAGCGGTAGCATTATCACATCACACCAAGAGGTTCTCCGGTTTGATTTTCGGCTGGGGTGACTTCTGTTTGGAGTCTGCATGTCCTATCTGCATTCGTGGGGGTTTCCTCTGGGTGCTCTGGTTTCCTCCCACGTCACAAAGACATGTATCTGGAGTGCTTCTCCCAGGGCCTCTACTGAAAATTGGCTTTGTTCCAAGTCGGACTTTCCCGGTAAACAAATATTAATTGTATGAAACTGAGAATATGAAACAAATACAGTGTGGAATACATTTTCCAAGAGTTAAAATTAATAAAAATACTTTAAGTGCTTATCCACTAAATACTTAACATAATAAAGTAATCAAATAAACAATCAGATATGTAATGACACTGGCTATGCCTAAACACAATCATGATTGAATTTCCCAGATCAGGTCATCAGAGAAGAGCATTTTGGGATCACCAAAAATATGCCAGCAATACACTGCCGAAGCTGGTAAATAGTTCTACAGGAAGGTACCCAGTAAGAAAAATAGTGTTTTCTTGGCAGCTCAAATCACATCTTGGGATCAACTAGCAGCTCTTAGCCAGCTGAACAGACTGGGTGAGCTGATAAGGAGACAGCAGCACCTTAACTCATTAATCCAGACTACTGTCTCCTAGCACCTCTGTGCTTACATCTGAATGCACTATGAGACGATAGGAAATGCAAGCTGTTACCCCCCCCCCCCGAGTCCCTTCCACAGGCAGTTGAAACTATAATGTCAGTTTGTAAATCAGCTGAGTGTAGATTATGCTGAAATCGTAACTCAATGTATTGAACTAATACAGTTACGATTCAGCATGTTTTTCAATGGGGTTCACATTAAACGTTTCGTAAAAAATCTCCTTTGAAAGTGTTTGCTCAAGGAAGTGGTGGCAGCTAATCGGATTCCTGCAATCCAAGCCACCACTTGCATAACACCTCCACCCCCATCATAACTTTCTTTTGTTATACCCAAATAAATAGAGGCTCTAGCAACAGGTATTTCCTTTATTTTTGCTTCTATCTTGCGATTTTACCTGCTACTGGATTCCTCTTTTTATTTGGGCACAGACTGCAAGATTCGCTGTTGCGGAAACCAAACTGTTCTGATGGGTCGTACTAGCAGCTTCCAATTCCCCTTCTGCTGTACTTCTTGGTCCGGGAACTTCTTTTCAGGTAAGCAATATCTTAGCACAGCTGTGCCTTCCACAGTAAGAATATGTATTTCTGCAGATGCCCCACGAAAGCTACCACATTGTCACAAACACTCTCAACTCATATACTGCATACTATGCCCTACTGTCTATGGTAATTACCGGCACCACAGGGGCCAGAACACCTCCTCCCCCAGCTACTCACTCCCACTCCCTGCTGCTGTGTTTGTCAGGGCAGTAGCTGGCTGATTCCAAGCCTTTTCTTGTTGACTACCATACCTGGGCTGTGTTCTAGCCAGGTCTGCACTACCTGCATAAACATCTCTTTTCAGCACTCTGTGGCACAGAGAAAAGGATGGCCTCTAAGGTGTGCATACCTCCCGGGATATGCGCTGGTGGCTGCTGGTGCTGCCGTCCTTGAAATATGGAGACAGATAGCCAATGAAGAGATCTACAGCTGTAGTGGTAAGGTCATCTACCAGGTACTGCACATATCAAAGACTGGATTGCTTTGTCACACATAACCAAATTGATCAAATGTGCTCACTAATATTAAAGTTTACATAATTCCGATTGTACCTTTTCCCCTCGATTTACCAGTCAAGTATGGCTTGGTAGGTTAACACTAGGACTTACAACATTAATCACCAAGCCACAAGAAGTCAGTCCATTCCTCAAAGAAAAAAACAGATAAATATTAACATGATGGGGGATGCCTCTCATAAGCCTAGGTAGCTGTGTTATTCTGCTGTCTGCTTGACATGTGTCAGGAAGCTCCATTTATACAGGATCATAGACCACAGCAAGAACTGTTGTAGCACATTCTTCTGAAGTGATTGGATGCTTGATCCAGACAAGGCTGCAGAGATAGAAACAAGATTTAATGACAGCTGCCACACAATTACAAATGACAACTGGTTATAATAAAAAATTCCAAGATCATGCACCCGAGACTCGAATTCAAGGTTATTGCCATCTTGTATAATTACAGGGAAAGAGAAGGAGCTGTGAGGTGCCTTAAGGCAGCATGAATTTTTGTAGTCACCATTTCTGAGGAAGTGATTCTCAAGTGACTAACGAACTTACAAATGATACCCCAACTATTTATTTATTTTTTATTTAAATTTGTTTACCGGGAAATTCCCAACTGGACGCAGGTCCTTTTTCAGCTGATGCCTGGGGAGAAAAGCTCTGCATCATGTACATGATAAATAGAGATACAAAGTTGCAGCAATAGTAAACAACATTACAGGTTGTTGGCTTTAATACAATAACAAGATATTGATTATCAACAGTATATACAGGAAATATTGCAAGTTAAGATAGTTTCTTGTCGTTTATAATATTAGTAACAAAGTTGTCAGACAAGATGTTAAAGTATGTAAAGACAACTAGCTAATTCTGACTGTGGTTAGTAGTGGCGGTAGTATAGTTGGGTTAAGAGTCTAAGTGGGGGAGTAAGGGTGGGGATGTTAGTCTGAATTAGAACAAAGACACAGCCAGTGCAAATTTAAGTGGAATTTGAGTGTAGTCTTGAAAAGGCTGGAAGGTAGAGTAGTTATAGAGGATGGAAGATTGTTCCAAAGTTTAGATATGGTACATGAAAATATGGCTTCTCCTGCTGAGTTTCTGGGTTTGATAACAGTGAGTTAATTTTGTTGCTTGATCTTAGGGGCCTAGTGGGGTGATAGGGTTGGAGAAGGGTTTGAAGGGAAGGGATGTTATGGGGGTGGTTAATAAGTTTATGAGCGAGGGTGAGTTGATTAAAGTGAAGAAGTTGTGGGAGTTCTAGCCAGTTTAGTTCTTTAAGGGAGATACAATGATGGCTGCGGTAGGAGGTTCCAGTGACAATTTTAGCAATTTTGTTGTAACAAGCATCCAGCTTGTGTAGGTCTGTCTGTTTAAGGTTGGTAAGTATAGGGGATGCATAGAGTAGGGTGGAGATTAGCTGAGAATTGGCTATGGAGATTCTAGCAGCCTTAGTTAGGAATCGGCGGCTTCGATATAATGCACCAAGTTTCTTCTGAACTTTTTTTATTGTGAGAGACATGTGGGTGTCAAATCTAAGTTTGTTGTCTATTTCCACACTGAGTAGTTTTGTGTGTTCTGATGTAGAGATGATGGTATTGTCTTTGGCGAGAATGTTGAAATGGGGAATGTTTTGGGTGGCTTTGGAAGGTTGGAACAGGAGAAGGTTTGCCTTACTTGGGTTGTGTAGGAGCTGAGCATTGGATAGCCAGCTTTCTGCAGAAGAGAATGATTCCTGTGTGATTTGTTGTAGTTCTGATAGAGTGGGGGCAGAGCTGATGAGAGTAGAGTCATCTGTGTACTGTATAAGAGATGCTTGTGTGGTGGCAGTATGTAGGTTGCAGAGGGCCAAGGATAGACCCTTGGGGAACTCCGGGAGTAACTGGGAGGTGAGGTGATAGGTTATTGTCTCAAATTACTGATTGCTGGCATCCATGTAGATAGCTGTGGAACCAGTTTCAGGCTGACTATGAGAAGGAGAGGTTGGGGAGAGTAGAGAGTAGCTCATGAGATACCGTGTCAAAGGCCTTTGCGAGATCTAGAAATATGGCAGTAGAGAAGAGGCCATTGTTTTTGTGATGAAGTATAGTGTTGGTGAAGGAGAGCAGAGGAGATGTAGTGCTGTGATATGGCCTAAAACATGTTGGGTTTTGGAGAGGAGATTTCTAGGAGGTAGCTGGAGACCTGGGTCTTGATACATTTTTCAAGTATCTTGGAGAGAGGGGAGAGGATAGCAATGGGGCAGTAATTGGAGAGGTCGGTGGAGGGGATGTTTTTGTCGAGGGGAATGATGTGGGATATTTTCCATATTGAAGTATTCAGAGGGGAGGTTGTCAGCTGCGAGTTTGGTGGGTTTAAGTTTTGACAATAGTCTTTTTATGTTGGAGGTAGGTACTGAGGTGAAGAAGAAAAGAGGAGTGGGGGTTTAGGGTTAAGAGTTGGGGGGCTGTTTGTTTAGAGATGTTATAGTTTCAGTGAAGTGTTTGTTGAAGGATTCAGCAATACTGCTGGAGGAGGGGGGAATGGATAGCTGGGGGTATCAACCTTCCCTAGGTGGAGGATATTGTTAATAGTGGACCAGAAATGCTTAAGGTTGTGGTTGGTAGAGTTTAGGGTGGATTTATAGTAGAAGGATTTGTCTAATTTTATTTGCATTTTGGCTTTATTGTGCAGTTCAAGGAATGATTGCCTATCTGAGTTATTTTTTGTTAGTTGCCAGTGCTCCCAGGCCTTATCTCTGGATTTCATTAGGGTTCTGGTGGTCTTTTGTAACCATAGGGCACTCCTGGATCTGACTTTGACATTTCTTACAGGAGCATATGTGTTTAGGATGGAGAGGAAGGTACTGGTGAAGAAGTGGACAGCCTCTTCTAGGTTGAGATATTTTAGTGGTGACCAGTTAATTTTTTGCAGGGAGGAGATGAAGAAGTTGGGGTTGAAGTTGGATAATGGGCTTGAGACTGTTTGTGTGGTGCCGAATTAGGAAAGTGGGGGAGTGGTCACTAACACTGTCAGGTAAGCAGCCTGATGGGTAAGAGTTAGGGGCTTTGCTGACTAGGATCCAGTTAAGTAAGGTATGATTGTTAGGGTTTTTGTTGATTCGGGTAGGGGATTGAATGAGTTGAGTGAACCCATGGAGATTAAGGTGAGTAATTGGGAGACTGTTATTACAGGATAGCCAGTTGATGTTAAAGTCAGCGAGAATGATGCTTTCCAGGGGTAGAGATAGAGTAGCCCAGCTCAAGAGATTTTTTTGCTTGGGTTTAGTTTGAGATTGGCATAAAGGATTTCTCCATTGTTGTGGTGAGGGGGCAGATGAGTTCAGGAGTTGAATATTGAGATGGTGTTTAAATATCAATGCTACACCACCTCCTTTTTTGGACAATCTGTCTATGAGAAGGATGTTATATTCAGGTGGAAGTATTTCCTCACTTCTGATGTGAGGTTTGAGCCAGATTTCAGTTAGGAAGAGAATATCTGGGGAATATATGCTTATGCTGGCATGTAGTTCTTGGATTTTATTGCATATGCTTCTGATGTATAGGGACATTATAAATAGGTCTGTTGTTTTTTGTTGGCTAGGGGTTGAGTTGTGGGGGGTTGCTTGGACTGGGGTTTGTGGTTGGGTTGGATTTGGGAGGACCAGCTTTTGGATGGATGTCTCCAGCGAGGGCTAGTTTATAGAGGGTGTTTAGGATATGGTTTATATACATAGTAAATTGCTTATGGTATCTTAGGGATATTTTATTTTTGAGTGTGTTAGGTGTTTGGTAATGGAGTGTGTGTATTGGGAGGATGTTTTTGGTGGCAGGGGTTGTGTAGTTATAGTATAAATGTTTGAGGGAGGGTGTTGACAGAGTACAGTGGAAGTTGTTGGGGCATGTGACTGTGGAGCCTTGGTAGGATGTAATGTGAGCTAGAACTACGCATGTTAGGATTGTTATTATAATGATAGTAGCATGATTGTGCTGGATGTAGGGGCAGGGGGTGACTAGTGGTATAGCCTAATTGGTGGTAATTAGGGGTGGGGTTAAGGCTAAGAATAGATGTAGAGGTACTGTGGACAAGTGGGAATAGGGGTCAGGAAGGGGAGCAAAGTGAGTGTAGCGAACGGAGCTGGCTAGAACCCCCCGGCTAAAGATTGCAGGATAAGTGTTTAAATAGCCAAATTGTCATGAGTTATTAGAATCTAGTAAGGAAAAACAATCTATAACCCTGATTTCAGCTGTGTCCTTTCTGTGCAGGAAATCAAAGTTCTTTATATAGTCCCAAAAGAAATACTTGATTTTAAAGAAAATATAAACCAGCAATAACACACCTTCACAATGCAAGGTTATACTTCCTTTCACACATTTAGACCAGCTACAGTAAGAAGGAAACTAAAGGTGGAGGAGTCTCAATCTATATTGAAACCAGCCTCACATCCAGACTAGTTAAAGTGTATGCCCACTGGACATCCAGGCTAGTTAAAGTGTATGCCCACTGGAACATCTATATTAAAACCAGCCTCACATCCAGACTAGTTAAAGTGTATGCCCACTGGAACTCATACAGCTGCAGCTCACCATAAACAGGGTCTCATGCTATATACTTATAACCTACAACCCCCCCTCCATGTCCCAAGAAACCCATACTACCTCTCTCAATGCACTTGAGTCTCTCACTATTCAATCCAATAGGATATGCATGGGGATCTCAACTGCCCCTCTATAAACTGGGAAGCCTACACCACTTCTAATGCACAAGCCCAGTGATTCCTGAACTTTACTAATACTAGCATCCTAGAACAGTTAATCCATTATTCTGCTAGGGGTACACACATCCTTGACCTTGTACTCACGAACACTGGGGGCTGATGTTCCTCACCCAGTTTAATGCCTTCACTCGCCAGATCTGACCATAAGGGAGTATTGCTTGGAATAAAAATTAAATCTAGAGATCCAGTGAAACCAGAAACCATTCAGAACTATTCCAAAGCTAACTTCTCTCTATTAAACAACACCTTGACTAAATTCCAAGCACCCCCAAACCCAGTAAACACCATTGGTTCATCAGGTTGTGATTTATATTCTTTCTGTGAAACACCATAGCATACACTGAGCTATTTGCAAAATCTCTGTACAGCTGTATTGACAGCTTTATAGAGCAAGCTGTATTCATGTGTATTAAGAATAAGACAAACTCAAAAGGCAAGCCACCCTGGTGAAATCACAATATCAATCTGTTATACAACAAAAGAAAGAAAACTTTGGCCAAGTGTAGGAGGAACAAAGCCATATATACTAAAAGCCCCCTGACCAATCTAAACAGGCAGCTAATAGGGGTAATAAATACTTCAAAGGATTGATTTGAAGAAAAAATAGCTTCTCACGCAAAGGACAACCACAAAGCTTTCTATAGCTATGTCCATAACCTCAGGGGAAATAAGCAACAATGTGCAGAGCTTATTTAAATGGCATCACCTACACTGAAATGGAGGCCATTGCCAACCTTTTGTCTGACAGGTTCAGCTCAAATTTCTCCCACCACTCCTCGTGATAGTCCAAAGGAAATACCACATACCACAATCCCCCTAACCATTACCACAGAACAGGTCATCAAAGCACTTTCCAAGGCCAAAAACACCCTGATGAACGTCCCAGGATGCTTAATAAATAGAATGACCTCTCTGGTCCACCTAAATCACTTTTCAACTGTAGTCTACAGTCAGCTTTTCTGCCCAAGGAATACAAGATGGTTACAGTCATTCCCCTGCACAAAGAAGGTCCAGCCACTGATCC
The DNA here is from genome assembly GCF_019279795.1 of Protopterus annectens. NCBI lineage: Eukaryota > Metazoa > Chordata > Ceratodontiformes > Protopteridae > Protopterus > Protopterus annectens. The sequence continues at coordinate 1,011,424,824 of NC_056747.1, read as the reverse complement.
GGGTAACTACAGGCCCATAAGTCTGACCAGCCTGATATGTATGTGAGGTCAGTTGCTTGTCAGGGGCTAGGATCCACCACATTAGGCATGCACTCAGGTCATTGGATCACAATTACCAATATGACTCAGTCATAGTCCATGTGAGAGTAAATGACCTGAGACATACCTCGCTAGACTATATGAAGAGAGACATCATAGAGCTCTCGGAATATGCGTCTCAGGCTGGTATGAGCCTAGCATTGAGCAGCATTTTACCTTCTCCGAGGATGATGCCACAATATGAACAAAAGATGATTGACTTTAATAACTGGCTTAGTTTCTGGTGTCATTCTAAGGGGGTGCGATATTTGTCAGCATGGAAGGAGGTGGTCAATAGACCATCCTGCTTTGCCAGGGATGGTATGCACCTCTCCCCTCTAGACTTTTGAGTATTAGCTAAAACATTGTCTTCCCACATTGTGCCTTTTTTAGGCAATGCCAAACTGAAAGTACTTCTGACATAGCAAATCAAAACTAAAGGTATTACTGCTCAGTGCTAGGAGCCTAAACAAAAACTCCACTCCCTGGAAGCTCTCTTTACCCTAGAGAACGCTGATGTCTATGCGGTTTCTGAGATGTTGTTTAACGCTGTGGAGAGCACACCAACAGAGAAAGGTTATAATACCTTCCACACATTTAGACCAGCTACGTCACAGGCAGGAACTAAAGGTGGAGGTGTCTCTATTTACATCAAAAATAAATATACTTCAAGGCTGGTCAAACAAGACAATGCACTTGAGCTGCTCCATGTTCAAATCACCATAACTATAATCCAATGCCACTTCCTTGAAAGCTATAGGTCCCCCTCTATGACACAGGAAACCCATACCAATTATTTAAACTTATTAGAAACACTAACCATCCAACCCAATACCATATTCATGGGTGACTTTAATTACCCCACTATTAACTGGGAATCCTACACAACATCAAACGTACATGCACACAGATTCCTGGATTTTGTAAACACAACTCCCTGGACCAGATAGTCAATGCATCAACCAAGGCTGTAACCATACTTGATCTGGTCCTCACTAATATGGGAGAGCGCTGCACACCCCCTACTGTAATGCCTTCCCTGGTAAGGTCAGACCACAATATGGCCTCGTTTGAAGTAAAAATAAAACCTGGATGCCTAGCTTAACCTGGACTATTCAGGAACTATTCGAAGGCTAACCTCCTGCTATTAAGTGAAAACCTAGCAAAATTTCAAGCCCCTATAAAACCTGAGAACACTTCTTTCTATGCAGAACTGTTCAAAGAAACCCTGTACAAGCATGTTAACAGCTGGATAGAGGCAGCTGTACCCACCAGGAAAAAGTACAGAACTAACTCAAAAAACAAGCCACCCTGGTGGAATCACAAAATCAATCGGCTGTATAGCAGGAGGAGGAAAATCATGGCAAAAATTAGGAGGTGCAGCACCCAGAAGGATAAAAACACTTTCATCAAACTAAACAAACATCTCTGAAGACAAATAAAGTCTACCACAGCCAAATTTGAGGTAAGTTTGGCCTCCCAAGCCAAAGACAACCACAAAGCATTCTTTAGCTATATCTGCAACCTCAAAGGCAATACACAATTGTGTGCAGAGCTCATTGTAAATGGAGCCACCTATACTGAGCCAGAAGATATAGCAAACCTCCTGGCTGATAAATTCAGCTACAACTTTACTCCTCTCTCCCCCTCAACCTTCCCTCAGGAAATATCATCAAATATAACTCCCCCCTACTATCAGTAGGGAACAGGTCCTTAATGCTCTCTCTAAAATGAAGAACACTGCATCAATGGGGCCAGACAATATTTATTTATTTATTTATTTATTTTATTTTACATTTGTTGACCGGGAAAGTCTGACTAGGCTCCACAGAGCCTGATTTCAGTGGAGGTCTGGAGAGAAATGCTCCAGATGCATGTCTTTAGAATGTGTGAGGAAACCGGAGCACCCAGAGGAAACCCATGCAAGCACAGGGAGAGCATACAAACTCCACACAGAAGGCACCTCAGCAAAGAATCGAACTGGAGAACCTCTTGCTGTGAGGTGACATCATTAACTGCTGCACCACTGCACCACCCCACTGCACCACTGCCCCGCTCCAATATACCAGGATGCCTTCTAAATAGAATGATACATGACCTATCAGTGCCTCCAGAATTACTATTTAACTGTAATCTCCAAACAGGCTTCATGCCTCATGAATAGAGAAAGGCAATAGTCATCCTTCTGCACAAAGGTGGGCCATCCACAGACTCTGGAAACTACAGACCCATAAGTCTCACTAATCTTATATGTAAAGCCATGGAAAGAATTATCATGGAGATGATCAATAGAGATATAGTAAACCTCCAGATACTGGACCCAACCCAGTTTGGTTTAGTCAAGGGCAGATCATGCCTACTCACCCTGGTAAACTTCTTTGAGAAGGTCACCAAAGCAATGGATGAGGGCAAAATCATTCAGCTGGCCAAGGCATTTGACATAATACCTCACTCAGTCATTGTTGACAAACTCAAGAGGTTAGGTACAAACCCGTATGTCACCCATTGGATAGCCAACTGGCTCACAGACAGGACCCAGGAAGTTAGAACTGGGGAGTCCACCTTTACAAATAGGCCAGTCACATGTGGAGTTCCACAGGGATCAGTCCTTGGACTGCTCCTTTTTGGCGTTTACTTCTTAAAAGTCAAGGCCAATGTCAGTGGTCTCTGGCTGACTAAATCTGCAGATGATTGCAAATTAGGAGCTGTCATTGAATCCCACACTGATGCAAATGTTCTCCAGGAGGGGATGACACAGACAAATAACTGGTGTCAGAGCCATGGACTAAAACGAAATGCCAAGAAATGCATAAGAGTATCTCTAGTAACTATCATATTGACAAGACACCCTTAGAGCTGACCCAGTAGTCAGGGACTTAGGGACACACATAGATAGTAATCTAGCCTTTGATCATCATGTGTCTACAGTGGTGAGGAAATCATTCTATGTTCATAGGTTCATAGGTTCATAGGTACTAAGCTATCGGCCCAAGGGCCTAAGTAAGCCTAGCCAACAAGGTTCCCTGGCTTACGCCACCCAAGAAAATTAATTTCCTGTGCCCCTGCTACGTAACTTATAAACAAAGGTATGACATCTAAGTCCAAGGAAGTCATTGTTCCACTGTATTCGGCATTCATCAGACCTATCATTGAGTACAATGCACCCTTTGGTATGTACCTAACCAGGCATATCCAACAACTGGAATGTCCACAGAGGTTCCTCACTAAAAGAATACAGGGTGTAAGTAATATGTCCTATGCAGACTACCTCAAGGCCCTTTCCCTGTATTCTGTCTCCTACAGGCTTCTGGAGATCCATGCCTGGCATACAGGGCACTGTCAGACCCCACTCTGATGAACCAGGTTCACAAAATAAACAATACAAGAATTACCCATTCTAAAGACTTAAACCTTGCCTGTGATATAAACAGGACCTGCTGGAGAGATAGGTAAGTACCCCAGAGACTACCCCGTCTATGGAACATGCTCCTCATCCATGTGAAGCAGAGTTCCTCCATAACCCAATTTAAGTGCAACTTGGACAATTGGATGGGAAACTGGAAATTCATCCCTGGTTTGGCATTTATGTCTTTAATGCAAACAAGTAACCTGTAAATGGTTCATCTCCCAGGCCCATGCTTACACTAATCAAGAGTGTCAGAACTTGTCAGAGATTTGGGATGCATGGCTAGGCTTAAAAAGGCACTTGTGGTCGTTAACCTAGTAAACACCTATGAATCTGTGAACCTATGTAAGGTGATGGAAAGAATCATCACTGACATGATAAACAAGTACATAGGTATCCTGCATATGCTGGACCCATCAAAGTTTGGGCTTGTTAAAGCAATGTTATGCCAGTTAATTCTGGTGGACTTTTTTCAGAGGGTCACCAAAGCATTGTTTTTTTTTAAAAAAACCATTCATATATATGGTAGCACTATTCACAATACACAAGCTATACTTGTATTGTGGACATTATATATAAAGATTCAGTTATACTTATATGCATACATATGAAATAGTAGGTGTATATTGTTCAATAACATATAGAAATATATTTGTATTGTGAACTTTGAAAACATATGTTTAGTTCATATATATACACACATATATGAGGCAGTAATATATTTGATCATGCAGATATACTGCAAATGAATATAATATTCAGGTTGTTTTGTTTAGAGATTTTATTCAGGAATCTAATATGTACGGAGCAATACAATATGACAATTTGCCGATATGTGAAATAATAATGTGTTCGTTGGCATTTTATTGTTTGCACAAGATCCTTACATTCAGTATAAAGTTTTTAAAAAAGAATATAAGATTCACAATGAATTTACATTTTAGTAATGTTTTAATTAATTAATTAAATATTTTAATTGCAAGATTTTCCTGCGCAAGCGGATATTTAAATGCACAGTAGTTAACTAATTGTTATCTGATGAAGCGTGGATTTGCCACGCGAAAGCGCTCATCTCTGTATTTCTAATAAATCGTATTGGAAACTTATTTGCAGTTTGGATTTTATCAGTGTGCGTTTTGCATTTCAACTCAGTGTGTTCTTTGCATCTTCATTTCGTGGCTGGTATCTCACATTTTTTATCTTCATTTCTGGTTTATTGGTGAGAGAACCACTCAGCAGGGAGGTCGCCTTCTTCGTTTAGCAATACACAATTGTGTGCAGAGCTCATTGTAAATGGAGCCACCTATACTGAGCCAGAAGATGTAGCAAACCTCCTGGCTGATAAATTCAGCTACAACTTTACTCCTCTCTCCCCCTCAACCTTCCCTCAGGAAATATCATCAAATATAACTCCCCCCTACTATCAGTAGGGAACAGGTCCTTAATGCTCTCAATAAAATGAAGAACACTGCATCAATGGGGCCAGACAATATTTATTTTATTTTACATTTGTTGACCGGGAAAGTCTGACTAGGCTCCACAGAGCCTGTTTTCAGTGGAGGTCTGGGGAGAAATGCTCCAGATGCATGTCTTTAGAATGTGTGAGGAAACCGGAGCACCCAGAGGAAACCCATGCAAGCACAGGGAGAGCATACAAACTCCACACAGAAGGCACCTCAGCAAAGAATCGAACTAGAGAATCTCTTGCTGTGAGGTGACATCATTAACCGCTGCACCACTGCACCACCCCGCTGCACCACTGCCCCGCTCCAATATACCAGGATGCCTTCTAAATAGAATGATACATGACCTATCAGTGCCTCCAGAATTACTATTTAACTGTAATCTCCAAACAGGCTTCATGCCTCATGAATAGAGAAAGGCAACAGTCATCCTTCTGCACAAAGGTGGGCCATCCACAGACTCTGGAAACTACAGCCCCATAAGTCTCACTAATCTTTTATGTAAAGCCATGGAAAGAATTATCATGGAGATGATCAATAGAGATATAGTAAACCTCCAGATACTGGACCCAACCCAGTTTGGTTTAGTCAAGGGCAGATCATGCCTACTCACCCTGGTAGACTTCTTTGAGAAGGTCACCAAAGCAATGGATGAGGGCAAAATCATTCACACTGCCTACCTTCAGCTGGCCAAGGCATTTGACATAATACTTCACTCAGACATTGTTGACAAACTCAAGAGGTTAGGTACAAACCCGTATGTCACCCATTGGATAGCCAACTGGCTCACAGACAGGACCCAGGAAGTTAGAACTGGGGAGTCCACCTTTACAAAGAGGACAGTCACACGTGGAGTTCCACAGGGATCAGTCCTTGGACTGCTCCTTTTGGGCGTTTACTTCTTAAAAGTCAAGGCCAATGTCAGTGGTCTCTGGCTGACTAAATCTGCAGATGATTGCAAATTAGGAGCTGTCATTGAATCCCACACTGATGCAAATGTTCTCCAGGAGGGGATGACACAGACAAATAACTGTTGTCAGAGCCATGGACTAAAACAAAATGCCAAGAAATGCATAATAGTATACCTAGTAACTATCATATTGACAAGACACCCCTTAGAGCTGACCCAGTAGTCAGGGACTTAGGGACACACATAGATAGTAATCTAGCCTTTGATCATCATGTGTCTACAGTGGTGAGGAAATCATTCTATGTTCATAGGTTCATAGGTTCATAGGTAGGTACTAAGCTATCGGCCCAAGGGCCTAAGTAAGCCTAGCCAACAAGGTTCCCTGGCTTACACCACCCAAGAAAATTAATTTCCTGTGCCCGTTACGTAACTTATAAACAAAGGTATGACATCTAAGTCCAAGGAAGTCATTGTTCCACTGTATTCAGCATTCATCAGACCTATCATTGAGTACAATGCACCCTTTGGTATGTACCTAACCAGGCATATCCAACAACTGGAATGTCCACAGAGGTTCCTCACTAAAAGAATACAGGGTGTAAAGAATATGTCCTATGCAGACTACCTCAAGGCCCTTTCCCTGTATTCTGTCTCCTACAGGCTTTTGGAGATCCATGCCTGGCATACAGGGCACTGTCAGACCCCACTCTGATGAACCTCCTGCATGTCCACAAAAAAAACAATACAAGAATTACCCGTTCTAAAGACTTAATCCTTGCCTGTGATATAAACAGGACCTGCTGGAGAGATAGGTAAGTACCCCAGAGACTACCTCGTCTATGGAACATGCTCCTCATCCATGTGAAGCAGAGTTCCTCCATAACCCAATTTAAGTGCAACTTGGACAATTGGATGGGAAACTGGAAATTCATCCCTGGTTTGGCATTTATGTCTTTAATGCAAACAGGTAACCTGTAAATGGTTCATCTCCCAGGCCCATGCTTACACTTATCAAGGGTGTCAGAACTTTTCAGAGATTTGGGATGCATGGCTAGGCTTAAAAAGGCACTTGTGGTCATTAGCCTAGTAAACACCTATGAATCTGTGAACCTATGTAAGGTGATGGAAAGAATCATCACTGACATGATAAACAAGTACATAGGTATCCTACATATGCTGGACCCATCAAAGTTTGGGCTTGTTAAAGCAATGTTATGCCAGTTAATTCTGGTGGACTTTTTTCAGAGGGTCACCAAAGCATTGGATGAAGGCAAGACTGTGCAAACAGCTTACTGTGATATGGTCATGGGTTTTGATACAATACCCCACTCAGGCATTACAGGCAAGCTCACTGATTTTGGTATAAACCATTTTATTACCCACTGGAAAGCCAACTAGATCACTGAGGCCACCCCCACCAACAGGCCAGTCACTAGCAGAGTCCCCCAGGAATCAGTACTGGGCCCGCTCCTTTTTGGCATCTATTTATCTGAAATGGAAGAAAATGCTGAAGGTTTATGGCTAACTAATTTCGGGGGTATCATCAACTCCCCTGCAGACACTAGCATTCTTCAAGAAGGCCTATCTTTGGATAACAAATGGTGCCCAAGCCAAGGTCTTAAACTTAATGCTAAGAAGTACATAATTTTACTCTTTGGCAAGTCAACTATCCTGGCTAATTACCATGTTGCTAATATGCCCCTAAGAGTCGACCCAGTGTTCAAGAATCTAGGTATGCACATAGACAGTAGCCTTACATTCGCCCAACACATGGCCACAGTGGTGAAGAAATCTTTTAATGTTGTGCAACTTGTAAGTAAGGGCATGGTATTCTAGGTCCAAAGAGGACATTATTCCACTGTACTTTGCCCTTATCAGACCAATCATATAGTACAATTCTCCCTTCAATATGCACCTGACCAGGCATATGCAGCAAATAGAGCAACCTCAGAGGTTCCTTACAAGAAGAATACAAGGCGTAACAACCCTGCCTTATGCAGATCACCTTAATGCCCTTTCCCTCTACTCAGTCTCCAGTAGACTGCTGAGATGCGATCTATACTTCGTTTACAAGGCATCTGCAGACCTACATATTCATAAGTCAAACAGTACCCGAAATACAAGGTCTGAGGACCTGAATTTTGTCTGTAACTTAAACAAAACATGTTGGAGAGACAGATGTATATCCCAGAGACTGCCCCTCCTATGGAACTGAATTTGCCTTTTACCCAGTTCAAGCCCAACCTAGAACAATGGAAGCGGAATAGTAAATTTACTCTGGGTCTTGCACCCATGTCCTGTATGGAAAGAGGTAGCTTACAAATGCCTGGACCTCAATGACTGCTTGGGTACAGGACATCATTATTCTTTCTAGAAAACGTATCTAGGCTTAGAAAGACCCCAGCATTAGCCTAGTAACAATCTATGAATCTATGAATCTACGAAACAATAACAAACATAGTAATTTCCTCATATTAGATAAATACAAGAGTGATTAACTGACCACTGAAGTGCCCATGAAAATCTAACTGCAACCAGAACTATAACTTTGTAATTCATTAATATCTCAGTACTCTGACATGTATTACTGTTTATATTTGTTTATTATTGTGGAATATTAGCCACTATACAAGTCTATATTAGCTTGTATTTTCATATGTTGTCTTTTGTCCATATCTTTGGTTGAAAAGGGTGCAAGATGATTATCAAAATGAATTAAATAAATATTTCAAACAGTGATTTCCATGAAATTGGAATGGTGAGTTGGAGTAGTCTGCACGTGCCTTTATATTCACAGATATATTTCATGAATGTAGTACAGCTGCCTTTTGATTATCTCATACCTCACAAAATTGCAATGAGCAACAAACAGCCTCATGCAGGAAATGTTGCTTTAGTCTGAAGCCCCATCACTGTCCCATAGAAAGACTGCTTGCTTGATTCTTATTAAGCTGCAAGGGCTGTGAGACTACTGCTGGGGTATGACTGCAATGGATTTCGGAATGGATTTCTTCATTTAAGGTCTGGATACTTCCATTGGTGTTATATTATTATTATTATTATTATTATTATTATTATTATTATTAATAGTAGTAGTATCATAGGATCATAGGTATAGTAGTATAGTTTGTTTTATTTTAAATTTTGTTTTACCTTAAAGTTTTTTTTCCTTGGGGTTTTTAAAAGTTCTTGGCTAGGATCAGTTAGGAAAAATCCTTATCCTTTCACTGACTGAAGAGGAATTAGATATAGCTACTTAAGAGGAGGAGGGGCTAAGAAACATGATTTTTTACTTACCTGCATTCCTATTTAGCTGCATTCTTATTAACCTGCAAGTGCTGTGAGACTACTGCTGGTTTGTGACTTCAGTGGATTTTAGATTAGATTTCTTCATTTCAGATTTGAATACTTTTATTATTATTATGATGATGATGATTATTATTACCATTATTATTATTATTATTATTATTTTGATTTTTGCTCCTGTATTACCGTTTGTTTTATTTTAAATTTTGTTTTACCTTAAAGTGCTTTTTCTTGGAATTTTTGGCTAGGGCTAGTTAGAAAAAATATATATTTTTTCCATTTATTGATTGAAAAAGGATTACAACTAGCTAATTAGTGGGAGGAGTTGAGAAATACGATTTCTCATTTAGCTGCATTCCTATTTTGCTGCAATTGTTATGAAACTACTGCTAGTGTGTGACTTCATTGGATTTTGGATTGGATTTTTTCATTTAAGGTTTGTTTATATCCATAATTTATTGTTGCTTTATTATACTAGGATTTATTTTATTTTAAATATTATTTTTATCTTAATTTTTTTTCTTTGAGTTTGTGGTTTTTGAGCTGCCCACCCCTACTGTAAATTTGCCTTGGGAAGCTCCTCCAAGTCTTATCTCATCTGGTCATTTTACTGGGCAATGAAAGATCAAACTAGGAAGGTCCTCTCTCTTAAACCTTGAGTTAGTTTCTGTTTCATATCATCCTACTCAGTGCACACTGCAACATTCAGTGTATTGATCCCTTTGTCCATTTTACTTTTAAAATCTGTAATATCTGGAACTAGAGTACCAATCAATTGAGAGCCTAGAAACTGCTTTTCAGTAATTCACACTTCTGTCTTGCTGCTTGTGAGACAGCAAGCAGAAGGACATTAAATCACAGCTTTTCTAGAGATTACCAGTCCATGGAAAGCCTGAAAACTTGCTTCTTAGGCATCAACTTTGGGTTTATGCTACCACTTTGCCTTTAGTCAGAGAAGTAGCAAAGGGGCATTGATTCCTAGTCGTCTCTGACTGTGAAGTGTGTAGAAGACTTCACTGAGTGGTCTGGTTGCAGTTTTGGTGAGAACCACTTCAGACCCTTTATTCAACTTGGCTGTCTGCTGTATCCAACTGCTGTAGGTTCTATCCAGGATTTCTACCAAGAGAAGACTACAACAAGTGTACTCAGCACATCAATATCTGGGTTAATACTACTTCTCAGGAAATAGCTTAGGATTAATGCTATTATTTTGCTTCTAGTAAGAGAAGGAGTCAAGGATAATCAATTCCTAGCTGCATGCAGCTATGTTGAGACCAGCACTATCTCCACAACCAGACCGATTGCACCTCCAGTAATCAACTCCAAATCTCATAGTTGCTACTCCCCTTCAGCCTACAGAAATCATGGGTTTGCATTTTCCAACTGTATTTATGGCCAGATTAGTTAAAATGTGCATTCTAAGACAATGTAGCAATTATCTTATATTTTCTGACAACTGCCTACTACATGAACAAACTGACACAGAATGTGAGAGATGCAGTTATTTAATGGTATTAGAAGCAAAACTCTCACGTGAAAACACTACAAATAGCAAGCAGGTTGTCAATACCATACATCACAACATGAAATCTACCACATACAGATCAAACCAAACACATAAACTTATATATGCTGAGGCTCTTAAAAGTAACCTACCTAAATTACAAAAGTCTCCTAAATATAATCTAAAAAACAAGTACCCTCAGCAGCCACACAGACATACAGCACAGGTAGCACCTACCTTGAAACATACATCAAAGAGTCACAGTGTCAAAATTCAAAAGCCCTTAAAGAAAACTTCCACACAATCCAACATCCTAGTCACATGTGACTTCACTGTGAGGCACACAGATGCTCCACTCACCAGGCTGTAAATGTTGAGGGTCATGGCCAGTTGCTTATCAGATGCCAGGATTAACAATATTATGGAGGCATTCAAGTTCGTACTCCAAAAATACACATTTGATACAGTCACTTTGCACATGGATGTAAGTGATTGGAAAACATACATCATCAGATTATATGAATAGAGACATGCTAGATCTCTGTGGATATGTGTCCAAGGTGGGTATGAACATAGCATTGATGCTGTAATAAGGACAAAAAGATTATTGATTTCAATAATTGGCTTACCTTTTGGTGTCATTCAAAAGGGGTCCAATATATATGCCTGGGAGAAGATGGTAGACAGTCCTAACTGCTTTGCTAGGGATGGCCTGCAACTATCCTCTCCCTAAGTCTTTTATACATTGGGTAAAGCCTTGTCTGCTCCCATAGTGCTATTTTTAGGCAAAATCAGTCCTCAAAAGCTTCCAATATAACAAAACAGATTCTGGACAATACAAAGGCAGTGCTGCTCAATGCTAGATGCCTTAACAAAATGCTCCACTCCTTATAGACACTCCTTGCTCTGGAAAACATTGATAAATGCATGGTCACAAAGACCTACATCAAGACCATTGTGAACATTCTATCAGTGCAGGGTTGCAATGCCTACCACACCTTCATGCCCACAACACTAGATGAAAGCACTAAAGGTGGCAGAGTCTCCATATTTGTGGAAAAAAACACTTCACAGACCAGTTAGACAAGATGACAATCTGGAACTCCTTCATGTCCAGCTTCCCATTATCAAGACCCCTTATCAGATCATAGCTATCTATTGGATCACCTTTATGTTGCTCTTGTTGCACAACTCCTATGTAACTAGTACATAGTTCATATGCATTTAGCCAAATACCATTCTTCTAGGGACTTCAAATCCCCCCCAACAGAAACAGGTTTGCATTCTGCAACATGTATGCCCAGAGATTTCTGGACATCATCAATATAAACTCTCTGGACCAGTTAGTCTGAACCCACATCAGGGGCAATAATAAGGGGCAGCTCTGCTCCCTACCAATTATAACTCCCTTACTGGTTAAACCAGACCACAGATCAGTCACATTCACCTTAAGACAGAAGCCAGAAGCATCCTCCAATACCTCATGTACTTCTGAGTGGCTGTATCGATGCATCTTACAGGTTCATAGGTTGGTACTAGGCTATCGGCCCTAGGGCCTGTACAAGCCTATCCATAACAATTTCCTGGCTATTCTTTCCACAATATTTACTTCCCTGGACCTCTGTCTAGCAGGGCAACTGACGTGATCCCGGGGTGAATTTCCTATCTCCCATCCAATCATCAAGGTTCCTTTTGAAGAGGGTCAAGGAGGCTCTCTGCTTGACATGTATGGGCAGTCTATTCCAGAGTATGGGGAGTCTCTGGGTCAGGAACCCATTCATCCAGCATGTTTCTGTCCCCCTCTAAATAACTACAGTGCCAAATTCAAATCTAAACCCCTACAGTGGAGCACAAATATAAATAGGATCTATAATAAAAGAAAAAATAAATAATTGCATGTAAAAATAAATGCAACTTCCAAGGTGATTAAAGAGCTCTTGCTAAACTTAACAAGGCATCCTGATCAAATCAACCAAAGCCAGATATGAGGTAAATAGTTACCTAAGCAAAGGACAATGACAAAGCCTTTTTTATCTACATTAGAAGATTTAGAAAAAATGCCCAGCATTGTGCAGAGCTAATAGTAAAATTATATTAAATATCCAGACCTAGAAGACGTAGCTAGTCAGCTAAGGGATACATGTAACTCTAATATCATCTCCTTTCCCTTCCTATATCCATATATATCATATTCTGATCTACACCCTCCTCAAATCTCCCATGAATAAGTCCTCAAAGCACTATCCAAGGCCAAAAACACTGATTCTATTGGGCCAGATAATATACAAGGCTGCTTTCTGGGGAGCCTAAGATAGGACTTGCCATACGCCCTACAGAGCTTATTCAATGTAAGCCCCTAAATAGGTTTCTTGCCAAATGAATGGAGGACAACAACATTTATCCCCTTGCATAAAGGTAAGACATCAATGGACTTAGGAAATTATCAACCCAAAAGTCTGACCAGTCTCATCTGTGAGGCCATGGAAAGGATAATTATGGAATTAAGAAATAAGGACATAGATACTCTACAAACTCTTGATGCAAGCCAGTATGGATTTGTTAAGGGCAAATCCTGACTACTTAACCTGGTTGACTTTTTTGAGAAGGTTACTGAAGCAATGTATGACAGCAAATTCAGAACATAACACACATCTAGCCCTTGCAATGGACCTCAATGACATCACACACTCAGGTATTATAGATAAACTATGCCAGATAAATGCTAATCCCCATGTAACTCATTGGATAGCAAATTGGATCACAAACAGAACCCAGGAAATTAAGGTGGGCTACTCTACCTCCCCTAAAAGACCTCTCGCTAGTTGTGTACCCTGGGGTTTAGTCTTTGGGCCACTCCTTTTTGGCATTTACTTTTCTGAGGGCAAAGCTACTGCTAAAGGCAAGTTTGCAAATTACCATAAACTTAGTTCCATCATAAGTCCCCAGAAGACACCAACATCCTCCAAGAGAGCATTTCCTAGACTCTTACCTGGTGTCAAAACCATGGACTACAACTAAATGCCAAGAAATGTATAATAGTATCCTTCTGTATGTAAGATGTCCCTTGTAACTTTCATACTGACAGCACATCCCTGAAAAATGATCCCGAAGTTAGACCTGGGAACTTATTTTGACAATGAACTCTACTTCGATCACAACATATTAACTATTGCAAGAAAGTATTTTTTCATTGCACAGCACATCATTAAGGATATCACCTCTTGGTCCAGGGATGTGATCATTCCACTGTAATCCACACTCATCACTCCAGTTATTGATACAACCTGAATGCTCACAACTCTTTCTTATTAAGAAAAATAAGGGCCTAGATCATAAAAACTATGTAGATTGTCTCAAAGCCTTGCCCCTCATCTCGGTATCATACAGACTGCTGAGTAGTAATCTTTGCTTCATCTACAGAGCATCAACAGTCCCGATCATGTCAGACCTGCTGCACATTCACAAGTCCAGTGGGGACATAAACACCAACTCAAGACATCATGTTGGAGGGATAGATATGTACTACAGAGAATACAACTTATTTGGGATCTTGTTCCTCTCCAAAATCTGAATGAATGAATGAATGAATGAATGAATGAATGAATGAATGGGTAACCACAAATTCATTTCCATATCCTTGACCCTCTAGATAGGGCAACATGTGAATGTACTGTAAGTTTTTGGGGTTATTTGTACTTAAAATGAAAAGGCTAAAAACGTCTTGGTAGTGTATGATTAGGCTTTTAAAGATCCTCAGAGATAAATAGTCTAGTAAGTACCTAAGAAACCTTTGAATAAAACCATCATGTTCATCACCCTGTGGTGATCACTGCTCCACTTCCAACCTTTTCCTTTCATAAGAGTTGTCTTCAAAACATTGTCTTCCAGCTCTGCCTTATGCCTTCTTACTTTCCTGTACTGCCTTTCTTCTTCCATTGCTGATGTATTCTACCGCCACCCTCTACTGGTCCTCAGCTAATGACAACAACTTGCATGAGTACAGCTTAGTAGGTTAACAGGCAGCCATATATAGGAAACGCAGCTGCAGCATGAGATTGGTCCTGTGGGTGTATAACTATTAGTCAAAACAGGTCTGTCAGCACGTGCTAGCACCTGCAGGACAAAAACACACTCTTTAATGTTGGTGATTATATTTTCTTTAACTATTTTGCTAACCTCTGGAATTTCACTATTCCAGTCATACAGCAACCTTAGAGTTAGAATAATAAAGTCTGGTGGTACAGCACACCCTGTCTAGGGTGTAGGGGCTTCCTAATCAAAAAATAGTATTGCTTTATGTTTTTTTTGGTTCTCAGCACCTGAAGTTAATGCTGCTGGTGTTAACAGATACCTTTGAAAAACAGTCATATAGTCTACCCTCGGCCACTAACTTGCTTAGTTAGACTGGACTCTAAAAGAAAAACACTTGTTGCCTCACATCCTTCAGATCATTCTTCCCACCTCCTGTTCTCCTCAATATGCATCTCTTCTCCTAAGGGTTTCCTTTAGTTGAATTCCTTATATTTTGTCATTTCATCTTACTAACCTGTATGTTATAATTACCACTGTATTCACATGACAGAACAGATGGTGTTTTTCTACTCTGAGTTGATAAAAGAGTTTTGACAGGCAGGTTGGCAAATAACGTAACAGCCAGAAAATGTATTAGAGGAGGGGTCTTGATACTGCCTTTAAATTATGGGATATAAATACCTAGAGTAAGATGTATGGTTGGAGGGTGTACTGTTAATAATCATGTTACACTTCATAGTGTGAGAGAAGCTGTAGTATCTCACACATTGAATCATACTGTTGTCATCATTTGGAATTAAGTGTTACTACAGTCAGTGGCTTTTGCATGGAAGTGGCAAGCTGAAAAAGGCTGTAATATCTTTGTAACAGGTGGCCATAGTACCACAGCCAACAGGTCTGTTCTGTGTCATTCCCTTTTAGGCACTAGCATTCCACTACCTGCTGGCACACTTCATATCCACCATGTTTACTACTATTACTTTGAAGAATGCCCACAAGTAACCATTAACACACTGTTATGTGACCAACCCTGGCTGGTTTGGTATGGAGTTACCTGAGAGTGCAAGAGTTAGAATTGTTGACTTCCATAATCTTAACAGAGAAAACATCCCTCTTTCTCCATCTCAAAAGCAAATTACTTTCTTTCTCTCACTATGTGCATGCATACACATATTGTAAGTGTGTGTGTATGCACCCGCGCGCGTGTTTTGTGAATCAATGAACGTGAGGCTTTATAGAGAAACCTGGTTCTACTGTGGTGGTAGCACTCCCAGCATTCCAGGCTGTAAAGCCTATCATGGATTCAGATCCACTGGCATCTGTAGTAGAGTATCTATTTATTCATAACCCTATTGTTTGTCACCAGATTTCACATGCTACAGATCTGAAATTGGTCGAAGTCCTACCTACACTCAATAAAATCAATCACAACATCACCACATCATAGCCAATTTTGACTCCTTCAGAGCATGCCAAATAATGTAATCAGTTAGAAAAGTTCACAGCTGAACCAAATACATTTCTTTATAGATGACTTTAACTATCTACACATAAATGTTTCTACTAATAACAAATATGCTCCAGTGATTTCTGGATTTTTCAATACAAATTCAACCCCCCTCAGAAAGATTTCTCCTTAAGGCACCACCCAATTTCTTATCCCTCCCTAGTCAAATCTAATGAACTTCTCCATGAAAATTTTCTTTGTGGCACCTAATACCTGCTCTGCATTCATGGAGTATACAAAAATCAGTTGTTTACTATTTATTCATGTTATTGATAATCAAAAATGATACTGCTCACCAGCAAACTTTGTAATGGAGGCTGCTTCCTTCTTGTTTGAATTTTACTCCTACTAGGATAAATGCATTGAGGCTCCCATATTAATGTGACAAAAGCAAAATGATCAGTTTAAAGCAAAACCTGTGTGTGTGTATGTGTGTGTGTGTGTGCATGTGTGTCTGTGTGTGTGTGTGTGTGTGTGTGTGTGTGTGTGTGTGTGAGTGTGTGTGTGTGTGTGTGTGTGTGTGTGTGTGTGTGTGTGTGTGTGTGTGTGTGCGTGTGGGGGGCGGGGCTTACCACATCAAAAAACTCTAATAAAAAGTTATCTCCTGGCCATCATTAAAAGATATCCACTTCATCACTATAAAAGGAACTTAAAACTGATAAGAAAGTCTCTCAAACTTACCATTAGAAAATGTAAGGCTAGCTATAAATGTTGAGTTGTAACCAGCTGTATTAGAAAAAGTAGAATTAGCCTACAATTCTGCAGTGAAGTGGTACCTCCTTCTTTGACCCCCAAGGACATTGATAATATTCTTCCAAACAAATTCTCTTTCAGTTTCTGGATACTAGTATTCAGCAATCTGAGGATTCAGAATGTTTAGAAAGAAATAAAAAAAAGAAAGTAAGGAGGGAGAAAAAGAAACTAATAAATGTCGGTAAAGTACAGACAATACGTGCTAAAAAGGAGACTCCTTTGTTATGTAACACACAAATTACAGGGAATGATAACATTTTTCTCTCAGAAAACCTTCAGTCTACAGAAAAAGGTAACATTTCTAAAAGAGAATGTGGAAAAAAGAGGTAAAGGCAGGTGAAAAGTAGCAATCAAAATAGAATGTGGATGAATTGAAGAACATTACTATAACAAAAAAGAGAAGAAAGGTAGATGTTGACAACAGGGCTCAAACTGTGGATGTGCAAAGCCAGCCGGATGAGAATTCTATGCTTGCAAATGTAATACACATTGAAAACATTGGGATTAATGAAGATCATTCCTTGATAGAGCAGGTATTACTGAAACAGATGTTGAGGATTTTTTCAGATCTGGTTAGAAAAAAATATTCTTGTAATTGGAGATTCAATTATTAGAGGAAGTGATACTTACATTTGCAGAGAAGATAATTAACACTGAATTGTGTTATGCTTGCCAGGAGCAAAAACAGAGGATGTGAGACAAACCTTAGAACGCCTTAATGTAAGAAAGTATGGATCTATTTTTATTCATGTCAGTACAAATGATCTTGTCCATAAGGACTCTCTGATTGTTAGTAGGGAACTTACAGGCCTCTAAGACAGTATAGCTTATACTGGTGTCAGGATGTATTTTTCTCAAATCACATATAGAAAAGAGAGTCTGTTTACAGTGAATGAAAAGATTTTTGGGTAAATACCTACATGAAAAAATGCCCAGTTTTAAAAAAATGGAAATGTGTAGAACCAAAAAAATGGAAATGTGTAGAACCTCTGCACCTAACTTTGGGGACATATGTGTTCAGGGGTTTCCTTCAGAAAAATGAATGGTAATAACATCAAACCGCATATGAAAACATCATTTCTTCACAACATCAGTCTGTTTGCATGGAGATTGTTAGAGGGAAAAATTCCCATTCACTTCAATGTAAGTACGATCTCAGGGTTGGTATATTTAAGTAGCAGGGGGTATGGGGGGGTGCAGCAAAAAAAAACTAGGGGGGGTTCGATGTGAAGAAATGATGTTTTCTTCTTGGCCATATGCGTTTCGACTTTATGGCCATTCCACTATCTGAAGCAGACATATGTTCAGACAGGATGGCATGCATTTGTTGATATTTTATAATATTTGACAAATACAAGGCAGGATTTTTGTCAGATTGAAAATTTAACAGTTCATAGATAGTAACATTTGATGCATCTTTGATGGTTATTAATGCTAGGAGCATTGATAATAAAATTTTATTGGGACATTTGCTACATTTCCAAAAGATTGATGTTGTTATATTTGTGAAACATAGCTAAAGTACAGTGACTTGAAACCATTTCTGTCAGGGTATACATGTTTTTACTGCAACAGACATTTAAATAAAAAAAAAAATCAGGTGGAGGTGTTATGATAGGGATTAAAGACAATTATAAGACCTGTGATTATTGCATGTTCAATGATAACACCAATAGTACAGATTGTATAACTGTGACAATAAAGACAACCCTGGAACATATAACAATTGGAGTGTATAGACAACCAAAGTCAATTGCTGATGACCCAGAGGAATTAATACATTTCTTGTTTGAAACATAGGAGGGAAGACTTATAGTTTCTGGGGACTTGAATTTACCAGCATCATGCTGGAATAATATTGGTTCAACAACATTAGTAAGGAAATTATTGCTTCATGTTGTAAAAAAAAAACTACCGGGGAAAGGAACAACCTAGACATTGTTTGTGTTCCTAAAAAAATTACTGTCACCTTGCGTCAGGTTTTACCACTTTTGATGTGCAGTGATCATGGGGTTATTAATTACAGATTATATGGAAGCAAAACAATCACTATTTAAAACAAATTGGAATAATATGTTCAGTGGAAAACTGTAAAAGGAATGTCAAAAGTTTTGAAAGAAAATTGTTGGGGTGCAAAAAATCAAAAAAGTGTTTAACATTAGGATGTAGGCATATAACATCAGGGGCATATATTTCCATAACAACAAGATACATAATTATGGTGAGAGACAAAAAATATAAGAAATGGAAAATAGGTCAAACTGCAACTTTAAAAACTGAAATAAACAAGCTAGACAAACAAATTAAGCATACTGCGAGACAAGATCAAGAAAATTTTAAAGAATATTTATATAAAGATAGTGAGCATAATAGGAAAACATTTTATAGATACATAAGATATGGAAGGAGTAAAGACATATAAACTGATAAACTGTGTGTAGATTCTAACATTTATTCTCAGATACAACAAATTATAGATATATTTACAAAATCTTATGCAACAGAGGGGGCGATCAGTTGTTCTAGTGATATCGGAGTAATCTCAGATACTGGAATCAAAATAAATTATATTGAAAAAGAACTATGTAAACTAGATCCAAACAAAGCATTGGGAGGAAGCAGAATAAGTAATAATGACCTAAGAACACTTCGGCAAGAACTTATAGTACCATTACAGCTATTATTTACAAGGTCATATAAATATGGGGAGATTATTCAAGACTGGGAGACATGCAGTTATTAAACCTGTCTTTAAGGAGCAGGGGAGTAGGACAAACCCTTAAGTCTACTTTCATGTGGAAAAATAATGAAGAGGGTAATATTGGATAAGTTATTGTCAGAACTAGAGTGATTGGGACTTGAAACCATATATCAGCATGCATATGTTGAAAACAGATCTATCACCACCTGTAACATGCGGTTCTATAAAAATATAATAACAGCTATGAATGAAAAATTATGATGTGATGTAATTTATATAGATTTAACTTAAGCATTTTGTCGGGGTCATATACAAAACACTGCTGAATAAATTACAATAACTTGGCATTGATTTACTCTTGATAAGATGGATGGTTGCATGATTTACAAATAGGACATGGCAAGTATCATACAGCAATTGGACAGGTGAAATGCTTTGTTATGGTTAAGGTGTTCCACAGGGCTTTTTCCTAGGCCATTACTTGTTTAGAATGTATTTTGCAGACTTATTTTCTTCAGAGGTGCTCTACAGTCTGTATGCAGATAATCTGAAAATGGGTAAACTGACTACATGTGTTACAGATAGGGCATGTCTGCAAAAGACCTTGACTAAATTGACCATTTGGGAATAGAAGAATAATATGATGATAAATACATCAAAAACTAAGCATGTGAGATATGTGAGACATAAATTGAAAGGTGAATATTTAATGCAGCCTACAGTAATTGAAACTGTAGTTTCATTTAAGGACTTGCATATATGGGTAGATCCAATCTTGAATTTTTCTAATCATATCAACCAATTGGCTAATGATAGTTATTGAACTATAGGCTGTATGAAAAAATGTATAAAGTCTAGGAAATCAGAAATGATGAAGTCATTGTTTGTTAACTACATTAGACCCAAACTTGAGTATGGAATAACAATATGGAAATCTTGTAAGAAAACAAGCATGGATAAAGTGGAAAGAGCACGGTGGAAATATACCAATAACATCCATGGATTTGAAAATTTAAGTTATTCTGAAAGACTAAAATATCTGAACTTGTACAGTGTTTCTTGTAGATATTTAAGAGGAGATGTTATTCAGGTATATAGGGTACTTAGAGACAACTATCTCTGGGAATGTTTGGGATTATAAAAAAGTAGTATAGAATCATCAAACAACCTATGTAGAAGATTCTGTCAGAATGATAAGTGTACTAATTGGTTCTCTAAGAGAGCAGCTGATGTATGGAGCAGGCTACCAGACTACATTAAAGCAAGCACTAGTTTAGATATTTTTAAGAACAGCCTGAACACTCATTATGGGAACGAGTGTTTTGGTATATACTGGCAGGCTAGAAGGGCATCAGTGCCCGTGTTTGAAATATTTGTATGTATATATATATGTGTATTTGTGTGCAGGAGTGCACACACATGAGCATGTGTGTGTTTACCTGTATATGTTTCAGAGTGAAAGCATACTTCTGCATGCATATTTGTGTGTGCGTGTGTGTGTGTGTGTGTGTGTGTGTGTGTGTGTGTGTGTGTGTGTGTGTGTGTGTGTGTGTGTGCATGTATCTGTGTTTATACATGCATTTGCTTATGCATATGTCTGCATGAAAATATACTTGTGCGTACATATTTGTGCGTGCATGTTTGTCTGTGTGCAAGCATACTTGTGCATTCAAATTTGTGTGCATACTGTTAAACATCACAACTAAGTAGTATAGGAATTCTAATATAAACAAATACGAGAAATAGCAAATTAAAAAAAAAACTCACTCTCGGGAATTATTGAAGATACACATGCTGTTCATACATCTTTCATTATTTTTATTTATTTACTTTTATGTGCTTTCTGTTAAAGTCCATTTTCAGTAGTATTCAAAGTAGAAAAATCTCTAAATACAAAAGTTGATTACGAAAAAATAAACTTGTGGGAGGAGCACTGAATACGAAGAGTATATGTAATGTATGGTAGCTGTAAATAATGCAAGGGACAGAGAAGTAGGTTATCTGAAAGTAGTCTGTGTTATTCAATGCAGAAATGCTTCCTTGTGACAAAGCATGGAGTAGGTGGAAGTTTTTTGAAGTCCAGACACGTTCATGATAAACAACAGAGTACTTAAACTACATAATGCCTAAACAATTCTGACAGTCATGGATTATGTGTGCCAACATAGCAATTACACAGAGAAACAAAAAATATAATGATAACAATGGAAAAATGCAAAAACAGGATAATACAAGTTTGGCAGTTTTCATGGTGACATAAGAAGTAATAGAAGAACCAGAAATATTCAGAAATAGAATACAATGAGGCATATAAATACCAGAAAGTACCGAAGCATGCTAAGGCTGTAGCTAGATGAAGTCAAAGACATACAGTGTATATAAGATTCATGGCAGGACTGTGGTCAACACATCCCTAGGGGCTCATAATACAGCTGACTATGAGCAAATTAGCAGCTACTAAACTGGTGGTTCCCATCTCCAGGGTGCCATGGCAAAGTATATAATAATGCAAGCTGTTTCTTTCTTTTTTTTTTTTGCTCCTTTATTGCTACTGTGTACTTATGTGGCATAAATGATCATGGAAAACAGACTTGGTGATGTTCCAACAGGACAGCACGCAAGTCTGACCCTCACTCTAACTGTTAGACTCACATGCCTTTCATTGTAGCGTGAGAAAGAATTTCTTTCAGCTCTGATCTGCTGAACTTTCCAAGCATTAACTTTGCAAGCATTATTCCTCAATGTTCATTCACATTACCAAAGTTATATTACAGCTAGTTATAATATCAGTGTAGTCACCCTAACTGGTAGGCCTGAGTGAGCTGTGCAAAGAAATATTTCCTTACTTTATTTTTCATAAAGGAAAAATATAAGTGAAGAAATTACCATCATTTCCTTTGTACAGAGTATGTTCTGTGTTGTATTTTGCTTGTGACAATATTGTGTAGGCCAGAACATAAAAGATAACTAACTATATATGAATATGTATAGTATTTAACTTCAGAATTAATATTTCTTAATGTATTGGAACAAATTGCTTCTAGAGATTATGAGAAGTAATTCTCTTAATGTATTCAGTAGGGCATCTAGCCTATTATACTCATCCAGAAACCGCATTATGAATGGCCAATCCACAGAAATCCTAAATTATGAAACAAAGTCATTTTCATCTACTGCCAGCCCCTAAATATAAGCCAGGATAACAGCCAACTTCCATCCTCACTCCATCTCTCTCACTTTCTAACTTGGTATACTGATACTCAGAAAACACTATGAAGTTATAAGTGCTGTCAGAAGAGCAGTTAGGGATAGGACTGCCCAGGCTGCAATGTGTCAAGCGGCACAATTTGCAGATGCTGATCAAGTGATAGTGCAATATGGCAGTCAGTGTGGTATTCAGAATGTAACAAGCTGCTTATTATATCTGTAGGAAATCCTTTGCTAATTTTTTTTCACAGAAGTACTGTTTCCCTTTATTTTGCTTCAGCTCAGATGACTTTTTTTTTTCTTGTTTGAGCCTCATCTTGGTAGAAGAACTTTTTATGCTCCTTGACTTAAGATGATAGGGTACCAGATAGGGGAGCTGCAATGGCCACCTCAACATCGAGCTACAGCTGTGGTCAGAAGACATGTATTATGTGCGCAAGGAGAAGGTAGCTTTTGGAGATTGATGGTAAGGCCCTTGAGTAATGCTATATAAAGAGATTTATTGTAGCATAAAGGAAGCCGTACCTTGTCTAGATCATATCTACAGTTCCTGTTTTTTGAATCTGTTAAATAAAGGTTTAGTAATAAAACTCCAAAGTACTACATGAGAAACTTCTGAGTTTTTTAAATATGTTTATACTATTTTTTCATGTGTGTCTTTACTATGGGCACATACGGGGTTTTCGATATAATGTGAAAATACCCAGTTATTCCCTTTATACTTGCACAATAAATGCTACTATCTGAGACACAGAGTGGTATTCTGATTTTTTTGAATATTAACATAATTCTTGATTTTTCTGAGGTACTATTGGTAGTGCTCT
This sequence comes from Protopterus annectens, assembly GCF_019279795.1. Lineage (NCBI taxonomy): Eukaryota > Metazoa > Chordata > Ceratodontiformes > Protopteridae > Protopterus > Protopterus annectens. Next base: position 1,011,401,133 of record NC_056747.1, on the reverse strand, counting down.
GTATGTGACGTAAATTGTAGAACCTGTTTGTTACAAATGTGCAACTACTACAGTTTAAAAGGAGAAATGAGTTTTTTTTTTTTGCTTGGTCCTCAAGTTGCAGGGAGCAACAGATTAGCAGATGGCACCTGGGGCAAAAATAGCTAGTCATGCCTCTGAACAATTAGGCAATTTAGAGAAAAAAGTAGCCCTGTTGTGCTATGGCAGAAATAGTGTGGTATGCATGGAATGTAAATGACTGCATAATGAAACGCAAATGAGTATTATCAAATGTGCTAATGATGAAAAGCAACATGGCAGAGTGATTTAGAGGCATATAAAGTCTGCTCTATGCATTGCAGAGTTCATCCATCCTGAAAGCTAGGAAACTGAAGCGTACAACAGCTACACTTGCTTTACAATATTAGACACAGTAGCAGACATTACTGAATAACAGTGGCCACCTTCACAGACAATACCCATGATGGTGTGCATCTTCTCTCTGCATATTGCAGATGGATTTGCATGTGCCTAATACAGCATCACCGCCATGGCCAAGACATTGTTGATCACTACTGTGTAGATAGAGTCCATACAGGAGTTGGTAGACATGTGTCACTTAGGCATGGAGTCAAGGGGGAAGCACGGATTGCCCCTCCCTGTAGACAAGAAGGTATGTGTAGCACTAACCATCCTTGCTACACGAACATCTTAACATTTGACAGGGAACATGCTAGGAATTTTAAAGGCATCAGCAACATACATCCTATGCCATTTCCTTGATATAATGCTGCAACACATGGCTGGGCATATATGGCTTCCAATAACAGCAGGGGAGAGAACCAATATTATACCATGACCCCCCCCCAAAACGTGCACGCTGATTGGCCAGCATGCACATTGTAAATCGAGTTATACTAATGGAAAAAGGTCCGGTCGCCTGGACTTTTTTCCATTACTATAACTCTACTTTTAAAATGGTTTAAAAATAAGCAACGGAGATCTCTCCTAAACCCATTTAACATAGAGAAAGCAAGATCTTCGTTTGCTTTTTTTTATGTTAAACCCATTTAACATAGCGAAAACAATAAAAAGCAATGGAGATCTTGCTTTCTCCGTTGCTTTTGCCCACAACTCTGTACTGCGCCGGCGCGCCGTACATCAGAACTGCCGCGGATGCCAGACATCTGCAGAAGGGCAGTAAACAGTGCCATTATTTAAGAAAAGTAATAGTTTCTTTTCTTAAATAATGTCATAGACCACTTCTGGGTGTGGGTAATGCTGTATTTACCCGCGGTTGTTGGCTTTTGGTCCCTCGGCTCGACCAAACCACGCCAACACATAACGATCAGTGGTAACTCACCATTACCGGCTATTTGTTATATTAATTTGGGCATATTACAAGATAGCATATTTCCATAAGGTCCTGGGAACCAGTGACTGAACACACATTACCATCACGGGCTCATCTGCTCCACACAATGTCTACTTATATCAATCAAAGGTGATCCCACACTAACTGCCATGGGGTATGAAATGTACAGGGTATCATATACAAAATGTCTGTGCATTACCCAGGTGATTACCATGATTACCACATCTATCACATGGTGATATCTAACAACATTTCATGTAGGGAGACTTCCTACAGGATTATCCAGTTGGTAAGTGCGCACATTGACAGGTACATAGGCTGGTATATATCCATTAAACTGGCAGAAGTACATATAATGGTGCCATTTTTTATGTGCTGCAGGTGATGCTACATATGCATTGGGATCCTAGACAATGACCCTTATCTGAACCCCTCAGGCAATGGCTGAAATGGCTTACAATATGACACATTCTAAGACACAGAACATTGTACAAATGTATCCATTCGAGTTCGTGAACACAATTGGTGGCACACTGCAGTACGTACTTGAGAATTGCAGCCAAATATTCATGGTGCATGCCATGTAACAAAATATGACAGTATGTATTCAGCTACAATAACAACAACATGGGCACATTGCAGTACTGTCTGATTGAACTGGCACAGCATGGCAAGAGGAGCAGACTGCTAAGTCACTGCAAAAATGGCTACAGTGGTTCTCCAAGTAAAGCTGAGGAGGGCACAATACATTGCAGCACTAACAAAAATGTGGTGTCTGGTCCACAGCAATCAGTCACAACCCAGACAACATCAAATTAAACTGATGGTTGTATTACAATGCACAGGTTATGCATTACAGTACACAGTGCATCAGACTTTAACTAACATATACAAGTTACACAGTGGGCAGGGTAGAGTCATCATGATCATCATCACCATTTGCATAGATGAAATGTAGTAGAGTGATATGTGACTGCAATGCTATCATATTGTAAAGGGCAATGTAAGGTGGACATAGTAGTCACTCAGGCAGGTAAACAGTTTGGGGGAGTCAGGGATAACATACTCCAGAGACAGGGTCGAACTTCCTTGTTGTAAACTTGGATCATGATAATGTGGTGGCCTCCAATTTTGGGGCTTGATACAGTTCATGGCAGGGATTGCATAGAATATCTGGTGCATGCAGGGGTATCCTGATGTGTTATTCATTGTTAGAGTCAATAGATGTTTGGTATAAAGGACACAGATAATGACAATAAATAGCTGTGGTGGTCTGTTGGCCAAAATGGGATATTAATGGCATACAATTGAGTGACTGGGAGCAGAGCAGCTTGTTGAGGGAAGCCATGGGTGGAGCCTGAGGGGCATCCTTGGCCATACTCAGATGTGTGTTACTGTAGCCAGTCTTTGTATGATTAGCCATTGTATATCCCTCACACTGGGGACTTCATATGACTATGGCCAGCATGGCCTGTAAAGGCTGAACGAAAGACAGTTGGAGAACAATTGCCATCTATCTCATTCACACACCAATGCATATCTTGCTTGCTGCAAGGGTATGAGCAGAAGTGTCTGCTCCCTGACTCTATATGCTGTGACACTGGGCAGGCGCTGCAGGTCATCCTGTAGACCATGCAGGTGTTGTACTTTGTCATGCAAGACATGCACTGCACTCACCAATTCTTCTAAGTGGTGTGTAGCAGTTCTGTTTGCCTGGATCACCAAGCTGCACATCCACTGATTGATGCCAAGTGTAGTACCCAGAGTGAAGAAAGACCTAGAGTCACAGTACTGATGCCCACCAACACACCTCTCCCACACAGTGTGTGCACTCACATGAGAGACACTGAAGCTGTCAGATGCCATTTGTGACAATAACTCCTTTGTACCATGCATGTAGTCTGGGTGAGGATGTCCAGATTCAAACACTTGTGAGCCAAGATATTCAGCCTGCACCTCCACCACTGAGTCATATGTGGGAGATGTGAGGCCTCCAAAGTTAGCATTGTTGACAGTGTCATTGTATTATCTGACTGTGCCATGTACATGCTGCTGTCATTTGTAGCAATGGGATACCTGCTGACATCAGGCATGTGTCACCTTCTTGTGCTGGACGTTCCACCAGCAGAACTTTTGAAAGCATAGAAATAACATACCTATGTTAGCAATGCCTCAGATTCCCCAACATATGGCACACATATTGGGGCATGACACACACAATATGTGGCTACCATAACAGCATATACATACTATGTGATGCAAGGTTTTGCATCTGTAACATGAGTGCACCTTGAGAAGGGATATGCAGAGATGTTTTGTTGAATATGCCTTCTTCACATGCAGTGCACTGTCCAACACAGAAACGTACCTTCTATTACTAACCTGGCCCATTCCCTACAGACACTTGTTCCCAACCCAGCTTCAATATCCAAGCCACTATCAAGTATGAGGGTCTGGTCACCCTCCCCAGACAAAGTTACTTCCTACATGTAATCCAGCATCAACAGCATGTATCCAGCATACAGCTTGCTCTGACACTATAGGAAATATATACATTAACAGATGTCACATAATTAGCACACAGAAGCCCTTAAGGCAACAAAACCAAGCTAGTTCATTTGGCAATGTCCTAGTTATATGTGACTCCATATGCAGAGATGCTCCAGTCAGCAGGCTGAATGAAGACAGGGTAATAGTTAGTTGCCTCTCAAGTCCAAATATAAATAATGTTACTAAAGTCATCAAGTCCCTTCACCCCAGGTATATATATGACTTGGTCATTGCTCACACTGGAGTGAATGATTTGACATGCACTTCCTTGGATCATATGAAAAGAAACACAAAAGAGTTCTTAGAATTTGCATATGGAAAGGGGGTGAAACTTGTATCAAGCGGTACCTTACTGTCACCAAGAATGATGCTACAATACATACAAAAGAAAACTAATTGTAATTATTGGCTTAGCTGTTTGTGTTAGTCTGGGTGATCCATTATATATATCAGTCTGGGATGAAATGTTTGGCAAACCTAGCTACCTTGCTTGGGATTGCTTGCATCTCTCTCACCTTGGTTTCTGTATATTGGATAAGATTTTCTTTTTCCCCCCTAGTGCCTTTTTGGGCATGATCAATATACTCAAATTATCCACATATCCAACTACAATCAAAATCATAAAAAGTAGCACTGCCCAATGCTAAATGCCTAAACAAAAGTTGCATTCTTTACAGGTATTTCTAACCCTTGAAAATATTAATATATGCATAGTTACTGAACCATGGTTTCAGAACAGTGAAAGCACTCCCTCAGTGTAGGGTTTTAATGCCTACCAGTCCTTTGAACCTAATGCAGAATTGGATGTTGTAGTTGTTGGTGGGGGTGTCTGTTTTCCTAAGAAACAATTTGTCCTCTAGCCTTGTAATATAAGACAATGACCTAGAACTCTTCCACATTCTACTTATGATAAACAAAATCCAATACCACATAGCAGCCAACTACCGTACTAACCTCTACGTCACTAGCAGACCACAAGACATATCTTATCAAACTGTTATCCCTCACCATAGAACTAAACAGTATTTTCTTGGGTGACTCCAACTACCTCTCCATTAACTGGGGAAACCAAATGACCACAGACAAGTATGCACAGAGTTCATTAATGACAACACATTGGACCAACCAGTTCAAATCCTGAAGGACTAATAGAACATTAGACCTGATTCCCACAAATATACCCCCCCCCCCCATGTTCAGAATCCAGAGTTACTAATTCACAGGTCAGATATAACTATCTTGCAGTAACATTTACTCTAGGTTTGAGACCACCATCCTCAACAACTGATACTGCTTCACATGCTACAGTTTACATGGATAAATTTTATGTCCACCTCACACCCCATCCGTCATAAATATAGAACCAAATTTAAAAACAAACTTATTTAGTGGACCCCCATATCAACAAACTATACAGTAAGAGGAAGAACCTTCTAACCTGTAAAACAAGCAACACACCATCAGTAGAAGAGTATAAAATGATCAACAAAAAACAAAATCAAATACTCCAAGAGCAATTAAGAATTGTGAATCTCCACCTATGCTACGAACAGCCATAAAACCTTCTTCAACTATGTTAGAAATCTAAAAAAAATTATAACTAGCCATTAGCTCAATGAGCTCTGACAATGTGCCAGGTTGTGTTCTTTTTAGTGCCAAACACTAGTTGACTGGCGGCTCATTACATCTATTCAATCCCAGCCTCTTCACTAGATTCATGACAGAAGTATAAAGAGCTGCTTAAGTCATCCTACTCCACAAAAGGGATGACTGCCTGACCTGGGAAACTGTAGACCTATCAACCTCACCAGTCTTATTGTAAGTCAATGGAGCACATCATTGTAGACCTCATAAACAAGGACATAGGCAGCCTTCAAACCCTGGAACCAAACCAATTTAGTTTTGTTAAGGGCAGATCCTGCCTTGTGAAACTGGTGAACTTTTTTTGAACAAGTCACTAAGGCGTTATATTCAAGTAAATTGGTTCATATGGCATGCCTGGACTTTGTCAAAGCCTTCTATACCACACTTGGGCATCATTGAAAACCTAATTTAATTAAATGCAAACCCCTATGTTACCCACTACATAGAAAACTGGCTCACTGACAGAATCCAGTCTGTTAGTGTTGCAAGCACACTCTCAACTAAAAGAGTGAATACAAGTGATCCACTCAGGGATCAATCCTGGGACCACTTCTCTTGGGTATTTACTTCTCTGATGCTACAGAAAACACCAAAGTCTTGTAGCTGATGAAAGTTGCACAATGACTGCAAACTTGGAGCTGTCATAAATACCCCAAATGACCTATGCATTTTCCAGATCAGCCAAACTCATGCTAACAAGTGGTGCTTGACCACATCCACAAACTGAATGTCAAAAATGCAGCACTGTGTCCTTTGGCAAACAAAAGTACTCATGCTCCTATTGCATAGGTGACACTTCCTTAAAAACTCACTCAGTCATTGGTGACTTGGCCACCTTCATTTGCAATGAACTATCTTTGACCACCGTGTGACCATTCATCATCTTCTTTCAGCTGTTCCCATTAGGGGTCGCCACAGCAGACCATCTGTTTCCATTTCTTCTTGTCCTCTGCACCTTGCTCTGTCACACCAACCACCTGCATGCCCTCTCTCACCACATCCATAAACCTTATCTTAGGCCTTCCTCTTTTCTTGTTACCTGGTAGCTTCATCCTTAGCATCTTTTTCCCAATATACTCAGCATCCCTCCTCAGCACATGTTCAAACCAACGTAATCTTGCCTCTCTGGCTTTGTCTCTAAACCTTCCAACCTGGGCTGACCCTCTAATATACTTATTCCTAATCCTGTCCACCCTCGTCACACCCAGTGCAAATCTTAACATCTTTAACTCCAGTTCTAACTCATGCCATTTTGTCAGTGCCACTGTCTCCAAGCCATATAACATAGCTGGTCTCACTACCCTCTTGTAGACATTCCCTTTCACTCTTACTGGCACTCATCTGTCACAAATCACTCCTGTCACTTTTCTCCACCCACTCCATCCTGCCTGTACTCTCTTCTTCACCTCTCTTCCACACTCACCATTACTCTGAACTACTGATCCCAAGTATTTAAACTCATCCACCTTCATTACTTCTACTCCTTGCATCCTCACCATTCCTCTATCCTCCCTCTCATTCACACACATATATTCTGTCTTAGTCCTGTTGACCTTCATTTCTCTTCTCTCTAGAGCATATCTCCATCTCTCCAGAGTCTCCTCCAACGGTTCCCTACTCTCACTACAGATCACAATGTCATCTGCAAACATCATAGTCTATGGGGACTCCTGTCTGAACTCGTCTGTCAACCTGTCCATCACCATAGTAAATAAGAAAGGGCTCAGAGCTGATCTTTGATGTAATCCCACCTCCACCTTAAATGCATCTGTCACTCTCACTGCAGACCTCACCGCTGTCACACTACCTTCGTACATATCCTGTACCACTCTTATATACTTCTCTGACACCCCCGACTTCCTCATACAATACCACCACTCCTCTTTAGGCACCCTGTCATATGCTTTCTCTAAGTCGACGAAAACACAGCGCAACTCCTTCTTACCTTCCCTGTACTTCTCCATCAACACTCTTGGAGCAAACATTGCATCAGTAGTGCTCTTTCCCAGCATAAAACCATACTTCTTTTTCTTCTTTCAGCTTTTCCCGGTTAGGGGTCACCACAGTGGATCATCTGTCCGCTCATGATTGGCAGTGGAGTTTTACGGTGTCAAGTTGCCAGCCCGGTGCCCAACCTTCCACAAAAGGCACACACACGCACACACTCACACCTAGGGCCAATTTAGAGTGTCCAATCCACCTACTGTGTGTCTTTGGGATGTGGGAGGAAACCAGAGCACCCACAGGAAACCCACACGACCACAGGGAGGACATGCAGACTCCACACAGAAGGTGGCATGAAACCATACAGCTGATCACTATTCATCACGTCCCTTCTTAACCTAGCTTCCACTACTCTTTCCCATAACTTCATGCTGTGACTGATCAATTTAATTCAGTTACTACAGCTCTGCACATCACCCTTATTCTTAAAAATTGGTACCAAAACACTTTTTCTCCATTCCTCAGGCATCGTCTCACTTTCCAAGATTTAATTAAACAATCTGGTTAAAAACTCCACAGCCATTTCACCTAAACACCTCCAAGCTTCCACAGGTATGTTATCTGGACCAACAGCCTTTCCATTCTTCATCCTCTTCATAGATATCCTTACTTCCTCCTTGCTAATCCATTGCAGTTCATGATTCACTATCCTCACATTATCCATCCTTCTCTCCCTCTCTTTCTCTTCATTCATCAACCCCTCAAAGTACTCTTTCTTTCTGCTCAACACACTCTCCTCGCTTGTGAGTAGGTTTCCCTCATTATCCTTTATCATGTTATTAAATATTTTTATATAGCCAGACTATCTGTAAACTAGAAATGTACTAATGTCTTACTTTTTTTGCTTTTCTCTTGTTCATTCATTCTTGAACAGGTGCATCTATGGCTAATGGAGGGAAAAAAAAAACAAATGAAGCCACACACGGGTACAAATGTTTATTATCCTGGTACCTTAGCTTTTTGCCTTCAAAGGATAACCAGTTCAATTTACCAACAGAATAAATAGTCACACTTGTTTGTTTCTTTCGGCTTTTCCCAGTTAGGGGTCGCCACAGCGGAACTCCGGTCCGCTAATGATTGGCAGTAGATTTTGACATGCTGGCTTGCCGGGCCTAATGCACAACCTTCAACAAAGGAACGCCCATTCATGCATGTCGCCACACAGAAAACATTCTAACTGAGAATCGAACGGGCAACGTCTAACTGTGAGGCGACAACGCTACCGCAGCACCACCACCGGAATAAATAGTCACACTAATTGATTAAAATTAATCAATAGACATTCAAAATGTAAATACCTGTGCTTTTAAAGTGATTATGTGCCTTACAAAAATAAGACTCACAAAAAATAAATAACCCCACCAAAAACCAACAAAACATTATTAATACAACTAAATAGATTTAAAAATTAAGCACTGCTTCCTGATTGAGACCCTTAGGGGAGAGAGTACCATAATTAAAACGGAACATAGTTTCAAGATGATTTAATCTCTTAACAAAATCCCCTCTCTCACTCACCTCAGGCTGTGCTAAAACATTAAAAAATAAAGATTCCCCATCAACAGAATGTACCTTCAGAAAGTGATTAGCAACCGGGCTATTTATATTACCCTTCCTAATGTCAGAAATATGTTCCAAAATTCTAGTTTTAACCTTCTTATTGGTTTGCCTGATATACCATTGAAGCATATTGCACCCGTAACCCAAAATATAAATAACACCACATGAATGACAATAAAACCTACCCTAGGACACAAATGTATGTCCATTGATAAAGGTATTGGAAATATTCTGAATCTTTCCACATAAGCTAGAATTACCACAAGAGAAAGAACCCACTGGTTTAGAAGAAACCGCTCATCCTAAAACAGGATGACTGAGCAACTCTTTCAAATTACAGAACCAACTTTAAGAAAAAGAGATATGCTCAAGGAATAATTTCCCTAGTGCTTCATCCAACATCACCATAGGCCACAAGCCTATAACCACCTTCTTCAAAACTCCAGGTTATCTGGTTATCTGGAACTGGTTATTCCTTGAAGGTGAAAAGCTGAAATATCAGGATAATAAACATTTGTACCTGTGAGTGGCTTCATTTGTATTTTTCTGGTTGTTAGTTTTTATTCTTTTGGTTTTTGACGTTTTTTTCTTGCAGTCTTTCTACTTGGAGGAAAAATACTCAACTTCATGCTGTTTTGCCACAGTAAACCATTTGCCTTCTTCTAGACTTCTTGCAAAACGTATTTTACATTTGCTGTAGCTTCATGTTGAAGCAGCAGTGAAGATACTGTCAGTTTCATCCTGTGCCTTCTTAAATTGGTACAAAGATTTTTCCATGTCCTTTCTGGAATTTCATGTAGCAGAGTCTCCTGCTTTACTTTAATTCTGTTAAACATGTTGCCTACATGATTATCCTTTAACATCATCTTGATCTGATGTGACATTCCTGGCCAAAATACAGCATCTTCCATTCTTTTTTACACTTCATAATTCCAAACGTGTTCTGTGTGTGCCATTGGTCAGCTGCAAGCACCTAAATCCCATGGGCATGAAGACCACTTTCTTGCAGCTAAGGACTAGGGAATCTTGCAGCTAACATGGACTGCTGTTGACACTCCACCCTGATTACATTTGAGTAAGGTGTGGCAGCCATGCAGAGAGAGTGGAGCTGCCACACCTCACCTGAATATAGCAGGTGAGTTTGAGCAATGTAAGTGCAGCAGCCATGGGGAGTGAATGCAACTGGGAGGGGGTTGGCAACATAGATTCAGGTTTCAGGCAAAGATTGAAGTAGGATTTAGGTTTTTAGTTTTGGGGAGTGGGAGGAGGAGGGGGTTAGATGTTTAGCGAGCATGAGGGTAGTTTAAAATTAGGGAGCAGGAGGAGAACTCAGGGTTGGAGAGCAGGAAAAAGATTTAGGTTTAGGGAAAGAATAGGAGTTTTAGATTTAAGGATTGGGGGAGTTTTAAGTTTAGGCAGTGATTGAGGACTTTAGATTTAGAGAGGGGGAATGGAGTTTGAGGGTTATTCTGTGGTCAGAAAATTTAGGGTTAGAGAGCAGGAGGGATGTGTTATGTTTAGGTTTAGGGATCGGTGGGAGTTTTATGGTTAGATTTAGGGCTATGGTAGGGTTATGCAGCTCAGTAGGGTTGGGTGGTAGAACAGCTAAGTAATTAACTAGGATAGGCCTGGTAGGGGTTAGGGTATCTGCAATTTAGAGGAAGCAGCAGCATGCAAGTGTGCCAACCTACTTGCACACAAGTACTTATATTAGACCCATGCTTCATGGCTTCTTTCCAGCATTTTGCTTCAGAGTTGATTCAGCACACTTACTTTGTTTGATTGAAATAACAGACCTTAAACACAGTTAATCTCATCACAATATGTATCAAACACCTTTACATGCACTGCTACTTCCTTATTCTCATTTGGTTCTCTCAACATTACTATATCTCTCATTGACTGCATTTCTGAATCTCCATACCTCATAAAATGTTGCAACCTTTCATCAGATATGGGTAAGTAGGGAATTACATTACTTTTTGAGTCAGCAATTCTGCTCAATGCATCCGCAATATGTATGCCATTTTTGTCATATCTTCCTGGAGTCAGTATCATTCTTTGAAGATGTAATGGTGCCATGTGCAGAAAAATACTTTATAATGGCAACTCTGCACACCTTATAAAAGTTTGCAACATTTTATCAGATATGTTTAAGTAGGGAATTACAGATATTGGTGTTTGTTTCAGCAATTCTGCCTTAATTTCTTCCAAATAGGACCTTCTCAGTTTACATGCAATGTGCATCTCTCTTCCTGACTTGTAAGCTATTTCTGTCATACTTTCCTAGAATTAGCATAATTCTTTAAAGATATAATCATAGTCTATGCAGTGGCTTCAGGAAAAATACTTTTAATGGTATGTGTTTTGTCTCCATACAAACTTGTCTCCCACAGACATACCTGTAGAACTTTTCCTAGCCATACACAATAGCTAAATGCTCCTTTGCAATAAGGAAATATATTTTTTGTCCCTTCAATCAGTGTGGAGGAATAGCAAACAGTTGGTTCTCCCTCATGCCACCACACTGCTCCAGTACCAGAGTAACTGCTGCTGCCTGTGGTTACTGTCAGAGGTTTTGGAGTCCATAAGTGTTTCAAGGTCTTTAATGCATTTATCAAGCCAATCATTTATTTGATATTTATAGGATTTCTTTGAGATGATGGTCCCAAACTCCTTATACTTTGAATATCCCTTAGATACTCCACCCCCCCATGCAAAGTCAGAAGTATCTGTGGTTACAGACTGAGAAGGGGTGATGGAGTGGTTATTGGCGACCAGGATTCAGTATGGTCTGTTCTGCCCACCATAAAGTTCCTTCCTGACAAATTTCATTACTGTAAGTGGAAATGATAGTGGATGTTTGTGCTGAATCCACACTATCTCGGATAATCATTGCATTTTCCTCATGTGTAGTCTGGCTAGTGGAATCATAAGGATAGAGAAAGCCACGTATCCCTAGAATCATGAGATAATCATTTGCAGTAGTCACTGTTGCTGAGAAACATGTAGGAACTGGGAAGGGTGCTAGAAAGCCCAGACAAGATATATGCCTAAGCCCAAAACTCTTGACAGGACCTGCTGAAATTTGGATAACATTAGTGCTACCAGGGATAAAAAATGGAAAGATGAGTGAGTGGGAACAAAAAGAGGAACAAATGGTTGCTTTTAAAACTGTAAATATCTTGGTGCATCTACTCCACAACAATCATTTATATTCATAAACAATGTAATTACTAAGCATGATTCAAAAAACAGAGAAGAGCATATACATATTCCTTATAAACGCATATGTAAGAAATATATTGTCTATGAATATAAATGTGTTATTACAAGTATGTTTTGTATATAGAGTTTTTTATATATAGAGTTATTTATAATTTAGGAAATGTTAGTGAAACTGATTTATAAGTTATATGTGTATAAGTTCATTAACAAAGTTTTTTGTCTCACATGAAAGAATTTTAGAATATACATTTTGTAATTTATTCTCATTTTTTATACATATGCATATGCACATGGAATTCTCCATATATATTTATGCTATTAGTCTAAAAGGATTGTAACTTTAAGTGTTCTTATTAAGAGCTTTTATCATGTGATTTTTATCAGACATTTTATTGGCTTATGATAGAAGTGAAGGTATATTTAAAATGATTTTGAGTGCTTTGTAACTGTTTTCAAGTCTGAAGAAGCGTCCTTGGAGATGCGAAAGCGCTTACTTTGTGGAATAAAGAGTATATTTTAATCTATATTCAGTGGTTTGCTTCGATTGTTGTGGAGTACCTGCCATCCCTTTGTTTTGACCTTAATACAGTTTTTGCTTGGAGGTACCTTACCCCTGTGGTGTTTCCTTTTTTCTTTATATCTTGGTGCATCTGTTCGTATCTTGATGCAATAAACAGTTTATTTAAAATGTGACTTGTTCTTCTGTCACTTCTCCATTTCCTGCTGGTGTGCTCTGTTTGTTTATGAAATTTTATTACTACACCTGTGCCTCGGTCTTTTAGGATTACTGTTTTTTTCATGGTGATGGATTTGGTTGAAGCAACCGACACTAGCCAACTGTTGTTGTCCGGTGACAAGCAGGCATACGTACAATTGGTGGAGGCAATGAGTGGTCAGAACTTTCAGGTAAACTCACCAAGCTGACTGGTCTACTTACCAGAGTGGTAAGGAACTACCAGAACAAAACAATGCATCAAGTTAACACGCCAAACAGAGTTGGCATTTTATGCAATGCTGTTCAACATGAAGATAATTGCAACAACTCAATATTGCAGAATAAAGATACTGTCTGCAACTCTAACGACGATAATAATTTTAACGCTTATTTTTACTCACAAATGGCTAACAGTTGTGTCCAAGCAGATAACTTTGAAGCATGGCTTATGAAAGACTTTACAGCATTGAATGACACCACTACTGCCATTTCTGTTAGTAACTGTGACAGTTCAAGAGGGCTTATTTTCTTTTGAGAAAATGCTTTTTAAACTGCGAAGCCTGCAGCTAAACAATATGTTCCTCGTAGAGTTTAAGAGTTCAGAGAACACCAACAGGCTTGATATATCACAGGTTTCCCAAAGGAACAGAATCTGGTCCTAAATTTCATTCAGATTTAATTAACTTATTTAATAGATGGGGGCTTGAGTTACTTGGGCTTGTTATTAACCACAATACAGGTTTGATAAAGAATTTATGTAAGGAAGTGAAAGAACTGAATCTTTGTATTAAGACTGACTTACTGATTCATATGTACATACAAGATTATGAAAAAAAATGTCCTAAGGTTGACTCTTACTGTGAAAAAGTTAAAATTAGGACAAATAAGAAGTTGATTAGTGACAATCAGCAATACGAAACTAAAATGGCCTTTTCTTTGAGTAAACATGTTGTTGATCAGATACTGACAAGGACACTACTCAGGGGCATAATCAGCCTAGGGAATTACTAGCTGTTTACAATCACAACTTCAGCCTCTCACCGGTAGGGCAAGTAGGTTCATAGGTTCATAGGTTGGTACTAGGCTATTGGCCCTAGAGCCTGTACAAGTCTAGCCATAACAATTCCCTGGCTATTTCTTCCCACAATATTTACTTCCCTAGACCCCTGTCTAGCAGGGTGACTGACGTGATCCCCGGGGTAAATTTCCTATCTCCCATCCAATCATCAAGGTTCCTTTTGAAGAGGGCCAAAGAGGTGCTCTGCTTGACATGTATGGGTAGTCTATTCCAAAGTATGGGGAGTCTGTGGGTCAGGAACCTATCCCTCCAGCATGTTTTGTTCATTGTGATGACAAGGTCTAGGTCCCTGTAGCGTGCGGCTCTGATGGATTGAGATTTCTTTAAGTGTAGCATGTCCAACATCTATGGGTTTGACATGGCCTTGTATGTTAAGCAGAGATTGCCTCTGAGTAGACAATATGTGACAGAGTATAGTTGGAGTTTTTTTAGTCGGTCAGCATAGTGTATCTGCTTTAGGCCTGTGAATCTTTTAGTGAGGTGTTTCTGTGGCCTTTCCAGTTGTTGCAGATGTCTTGTGAGGGACATACCAAATGGAGCGTTGTACTCTATGATAGGTCTAATGAGGGATGAGTACAGTGGGACAATGACCTCCTTTTTTCTGGATGAAATGCCTTTAGTGATGAGGTGTGCCACATAGAAGGATTTCCTGACTATTGTGGCAATGTGGTTATCGAAGGTGAGACCACTGTCCACCTGTGTTCCTAAGTCTCTTATCACACTTTTGGTGTTTAGTATACTGCCACCTATGTGGTAAGTCACGGGTAAATGTTTTTTCCCAAAGGGGATAACTATACACTTCTTGGCATTGAGCTTGAACCCATGGCTCTGGCACCAAGCATCTGTTTCTGTAAGGCCCTTTTGTAGAATATCCACATCATTGGGGGATTCAATAATGGCTCCTAGTTTTCAGTCATCTGTGAACTGTGTTAGCCAGAGTCCCTTAGTGTTGGCCTGTACTTCAGAGAATTAGATGCCAAACAAGAGCAGTCCCAGGACTAAACCCTGAGGTACTCCACTTGTCACTTGTCTGGAGATGGATTTGGAGTCGGCTACTTTTACAGTGTAGGTCTGTCAGTAAGCCAGCTGGCAACCCATTGAGTGAAATAGGGATTTATGCCCAGCTTAGTAACTTTATCTATGATTCCAGAGTGGGGAATGGTGTTGAAGGCCTTGGCGAGGTCCAGCTAGGCTGTCTGGACTGCCTTACTCTCGTCAATGGCTCTGGAGAACTGATTCAAAGATGTCAATCAGGTTCAGGAGACACGATCGACCCTTCACAAACCCAGACTGGGTGGGGTCCAGTGTTTGAAGGTTGCCAATGTCTTTGTTTATAAGTTCCATGAAAATACATTCCATGGCCTTGCAGATCGGGCTTGTCAGACTGATGGAAAGGTAGTTCCCAGGAGCCAAGGTGGAAGCCCCCTTGTGGAGTGGGATAACCGTAGCTGTGCGCCACTCAGTGGGCATGAAACCTGAGGAGAGGCTATGATTAAACATGACACTTAGGTGAGGTGCCAGTTCATTTTGTAGTTCATGTAGTACACAGCTCGGGATGTCATCTGGTCCCATGGATGCTGTATTCTTAGTTTTGGAAAGTGCTGTTTTTACCTATGTGGCCATGATTATTGCAATTTGGCAATCTTTTGGTATTGAGATGGGCCTTTAGGGGGTGAGAGGGAGGTGAAGATGGCACTGAAGTGATCTGCCAGGATATAGGCAATGTCCTTGGGATCAGTATATTTACTGCCATTCTGTTGTAGCTCAGAGCAGATCTGAGCATTGCCATTTAGATTCTTGACATAGCTATAGAATGCCTTCTGGTTGTCTTTGGAATCTTTGGCAATTTTATTTTCATAACTAGCTTTGGAGGATTTTATGAGGGATTTCAGCTTCTTACTGAGGCTGGTAAGGGAGTTTTTTGCATCCTGGGATTTTCCTTTTTTCTGCAACAGTTTCTTCCTTTTGTTGTATAGTTTGTTTATGACAGGGGACCACCAGATTGGCTTCCTTTTTTGAAGGAGAGCGTCTTGGTTCTATTTGGGATGGCACGATTCATGCAAGAGTGGATGTGCTCATACAATGCTTTAGTGTAGGTTTTGGCAGTCAATCTTTCGGTTCCCGTCTGCATGTGTGTCATGAAGTTTGTCACTTCTGACTTGAGTAGCATGAAGTTGGCCTTGGAGAAGTTTTTTACGGATGTTTCCTTACTTGGGGGTGGGATGTGGATGTCAAAGGTGATTAGCTTATGGTCAGACCTAACCAATGAGGGGGTGACCACTGGTGTGGAGCATCGATTTCCCATGTTGGTAATGACCAGGTCCAGGATATTGGAGCCCCTGGTGGGACTATGGATTAGTTGATCCAGGGCATTGGAATTTATGAATTCCAAGAACTGTTGGGCAAAGATGCTGGTACACAAGTAGTTTTCCCAGTTAATGGCAGGGTAGTTGAAATCACCCAGTATTAGGGTGTTTGGCTGTATCTTAATATTTTCTAGTATGTTTAGAAAGGTGTAGTGGGAATCTTGGGGCATGGTGGGGTATCTGTAGCAAGCTACAGTTTGGATTGCAGTTGTATATAGTGTTAGTTGCACCTGGAGAATTTCAGATGCATTGTGTTGGGCAACTAGCTTGGAGGTGTGAATATTCTTGGAGATGATGAGGTAGTCAATTTATTGAGGGAAACAGAAATCTGGTCCCAATGACATCAAGGTAACTATTCCAGAGGCCCTTAGAGACAAAGAAGGGAATGAGGCTGAGGGACAGGAAGATACAGACCTACACATTAGAGCATACCTTTCAATTGTACAGATTTTTCACAGAATGTCCAAATTTTTATTTCATATTTTTGATCTGTTCCCCATAAAATTTATGATTTTTCTGGCAAATCATTGGGATGATTTGAGGACTGAATTCAAAAAATAATGATATACATTTGTGTTTCAGACTTGATATCCTTCAAAAAAATGCATACTAAGACAAATCCTGTTATTCTAACAATTTTCTAAGTTTATAAGAGCAATATTTAAAAGCTGTCCATATTTTTGGGCCTTTGTCCCCCCATGTCAGGGTTTGTCCAGATTTTTTGCACTAAGTGGTATGCATTGGAGACTGTTGCACACTTTATTTCCTTCATAAAAAATGAGTATTTGTGAGACAAAATAATGTCAAGATATTTAATTATAATGCTTTATAAACATCTCTGAAAATATATCTTATTGTCTGAAATATGTTTTATTTTCATTCCAGCTACTAAGTAGAATATCACAGATTCACTGATTGAACTTAAATTGTATATTAGAAAATGAAAGTATGCTATCCAATTTTATAAGGCCTCGTATGTACATGAAAATGGTTTATTTAAATAGAAATGTATTGGTACGCCCCTCGTGAATCCTAAAGAACAAGCTTTTAGCAGTGTTTGTAAAAATAATTTTTATAAATATTTTGCCACTAAAAGAATGAGAAAGAAAGGAAACAACCTCTCTGAAAGAGAAAGGAGATTGATTATTAGAGGAGCTTAGGGTGAACCATTCATTAAGAATAATGATACCTGATAAGGGTAGGAGAGCAGTTTTATTTCATCACCTTGATTACATTGGTGACATGCTAAACATCTTACGTGACAATAAGACATATATATATATATATATATATATATATATATATATATATATATATATATTTACATATAGCATATAAGAAGATTGATCAGTTTTTGGATGACCTCTTATTGAAAGGGCAAATTAATTTAGAAATATTCCATTTTGTTAAAAATACTGCACCCATAATACTCACCATCTTTGGCATCCCTAAGGTACACAATAACCTTCAAAAACCTCCTTTTAGACCAATAGTTGCAACACAGGGTCTAAAACCTACCCACTTGCAGTGTTGATAGACAGGCTATTAAAACCAGTCCAAATGATGGATACTCACATGCTTAAAGATTCGTGGCATTTCTAGGGCAGATTAAAACCAGAATTATGGGAGGAAGACCTCTCTTTTTTAACCATCGAGTTTATGGATTTATTTTCGTGTATACCACAGGGGACAGGTTTAGAACTGTTTTTTGATGTTCTAGATACATTTAGTTTTTTTAACATCTTTAGAAATTAGATAGTTAGTTGGCCTGATGGAAGTCATTTTACTTAATAACATTTATGTTGAGGGTGAGGTTTTCAGACAGGTTAGAGGTGCTGTTATGGGGGGTGGCTTGTGCCCCCATGTTTGCAAATTCGTTATGCTTTCTTGGAAGAAGGATGTTTATATATGATTCACAGTTTTTTAACAATATTAAATTAGATGCGCGATTCTTGGATGACATCTTTATATTATTGAAAGGTGGTGATGAACTAGTTAATAAATTTATAACTTACATCAATTCTACAACATCTTTTTTAAAATTCACTTATTAATTATAAGTAAAGAAAATTATTTGGATACTACCATCACCCAAGAAATAGGTCATTTTGCATCTACTATATATAGAAAACCCACATTTTCTAACACCTATCTCCACTTATGTAGCTACCAGCCATCGTTCCAGAGAAAAAAAAGCTTAATTAAAGGCTTGTTTACTTGCTAGGATGATTTCTGTCAGGCATGTATTTCATGCTGAGAGGAAAAAACTAGAACTGATGGTTTTGGATAGAGAATATCTCAGTGAGTTGGTTAAGCAAATCAGTGATGAAATTGTGGCAGGATGGGGTATAAAATATATACCCCTTTTGGGTGGAGGTTTTATGCAGAAGCCACACCAAGTAAATCCCATTCGAAATCCAACTATCACATTCAGTAATGAAGGTGTATCATTCATCATAGACAGGGAGAGGGTAAAGGTAAATGATGCAGCATTTTTTAATCAAGCTCTTATTTTAGAATACAACTCAGGGGCTGCAGTTATCAAAAGTATTGTTGCTAAAAACTGGAATATTCTTGGGGGTAATGAACAAAATAGATATAGCTTGGGTGATAAACCATTTTTCATATACAAGAAGGTAAGAAACATTAAAAACATGGTAGAAAAAACTTAGATAGTTCATGTACACATGAGTACAAAGAAAGGCACTAGAAAGTGTAGGGCTTGTAACCAATGTAGATTAATTTTAGAAGCTGAATCTCTCACTCATAATACACTAAATTCCACTGTCCTCCCCAATGGAGGAAATTGTAATACAAAAGGAGTGGTATACTTAGCAGTTTGTTCAGAGTGCCCTGCATTTCATGTGGGTAAAACTGAATGTATTTTTAAGAAGCGTATACATGAATATACTATGACATTATGAAGGTAATGTAAAAACGGTTTATTCAGACACTCTTTAAGCAGTTCTTGTTTATTATGTTAGAAAGAATTTTGTCTAACCCTAGGGGTGGTTCATTGGAGGATGGAAGTGAGTATAAAGAATTATTATGGCAGCTTAAATTAGATTCCACACATCCTCCTGGACTGAATGACTATGTGTCTTGATTCTAGTATTTAAAGACCAGCTTTGACTAACATCCTTGTATTAATTTATTAAAAATTATTACAAAATTTTTATTTTTTATATAATATGTATCATATTTGTATCTATTTCTTACTGAGTTTTATTTAACATATTTTACATTCTAATATTACTGTTCTGGCTTTTTAGTTCTGAGAATTTTCATAAATGTGATGATTTTATAGGATGTGTCTTTAAGAACTTAATAGTTTAATAGTTTGATCATGTGCTAGGTTTACAAATTATTACATATATTGTTTGATGTGGCAGTATTTTTTTAGTTCTGAAGAAGTCCCAGTGATGTTTACATTGGGGAGAAAAAGCAGTGGTAACAATTATTTATGTTTAAATGTTCTTCTGTTCGTATCTTGGTACAATAAACAGTTTATTTACAACACAAATTGTTCTGTGGTCATTTCTCCATTTCCTACAGGTATGCTCTATTTGTTTTTGAAGTTTTATTATTATACCTGTGCCTTAGTCTTCTAGGACTGCAAATATGAAGGAGCAATTGCGCAATTAGTCTGAAAAGGTAATCACCATAGGCCAGGACTTGAGCACCTTGAAGAAAAAAAACAACAGAATAGCAGCAAACCGAAGTAGAAATGGTACGAGGGAAGCTGTAAGATCTGGTGGAAGATGAAGCAGCAGTTAAAACTAAGGTGCAGGCACAGATTCACAGAATACAGGAACCAGCAAACATAATAAAATAAAGGGAGAAAAGGATCTTAAAAATTGCTCAAGGAGTAACATCAAAATAATGGAAATATAAGACAGAGAGTGAGCAAAAGTGAACTGGAGCAATCTGTAATGCAGCTATTACATGACAGCTATGTGATACCAGTAAATCCAGAAACACTAATAGAGGACACACAGAGTTCAACTGCGGCAAGCAGCAGCAGAAAGCAGACCCAGGAATGTTTGGCATGTTTCCATTTCTTTGTTGTAAAAAATTAAACAGTAAAGCAAGTAAAAGGACTTAAAATAATCCCGTCTGCAGGGTTGTTCATAAAACTTGTCATGGATTATTGAGAAACACTCTCTTAAAGAAGGAAAACTACGCTAGTAGTATTCAATTAATTTTTTTATTTTTATTTTTATTTTATTTTACATTTGTTAACCAGAATAGTCCGACTGAACTTGTGTCCATTTACAGTGGAGGTCTGGGGAGAAAAGCTCTGAATTAATATACACAAGTAGTAAAACTTATACTGTAGAAAAAGCTCTACAACAATTTACATTAATAATAAACATATTTTTTGTGCAACTTATATTGTAGAAAAAGCTCTACAACAAAGTACATTAATAATAAACATATTATTGTACAAATGACAAACAGGCAAATAACTGGTCAAAGGTACATTTCATAGTAAGAAAGCAAAAGTTAAATTTAACCCAAAATAGGGGATTCGTTTATTGCAGTAGGGGTTCCTGAGTTTGTAGCAGAACATCCGGAGACTACATCTGCCTCATTTATGTGCAGTTTCAAAGATAGGGGGTCTTATGTGATGCATGGGCATAACCACAAATTTAATAGGTGTGCTTTGAGAGACTTTTTGAACTGTGTAGTTGAAAGAGCTGAGGTCAGAGAGATGGGAAGGTTGTTCCAGTTTCTGGCAATGTTGTGGAAAAACAGAGCTTTTCCTGCAGAGTTATTGGCTTTAGAGATACAGAGTAGAGATTTTTCTGAGGAGCAGAGGGGACGATTTGCTATATACTGGGTGAGGAGTTTGTTAAGGGGTGGGGTTTTGTCAGGATGTTTTACAATATTGTAGGCAAGTATTAGTTGTTTTAGTTGTTGATAGTTAAGTAGTTGGGGGAGTTCTAACCATGAATGAAACAGATGCATACATGAAATAACCCATGATTCTGGATGTACAGCAGAAAGAGGAATGGCTGAGGCCACACAATATGAAGGCTGTTTAAACAAAGGTATCGCAGACAGCTAATACAACCTAAGCGGCAAAAATGTAAATCACCTGCAAGACATAGACTGAAAGGGCAGACTTAGCTGCAAGAGAGATGATGCATAGACACCGGGTAGGCTTGTAATGTTAGATGCTGAAGCTCCCACATGAAAGATGACAAGATCAGGACAAGAAGACAGGTTGTAGATCAGTAAAAGGAATGATGAGGAAAAAAAAATCACAAAGTCAAGCATAAGGAGATGAGAAAAGAGACAAGATGCTGGAGGGGAAACAAATGAAAGAGTGATATCAAACAAACAGAAGAATAAGAATCCTCTCCCAAGGGAGATTTAGGCACAAAAACAGAGAAAGAATCAGAAGCAGAGACAGACAAGGGAGATCTGTAAGGCTATGGGGGTGGTGGTGTATTGGATG
Source organism: Protopterus annectens (assembly GCF_019279795.1). Lineage (NCBI taxonomy): Eukaryota > Metazoa > Chordata > Ceratodontiformes > Protopteridae > Protopterus > Protopterus annectens. Next base: position 1,011,379,170 of record NC_056747.1, on the reverse strand, counting down.
GTTCAGGGGACTCAAAAGTGAACTGCTGGACAAATGGACTAATTAAGCTGGATAGGTGCATTTATGATGGATGATAAAGTCAAAGAGGAAAAAGGCACAGCAAGAGGGAAATAATAAAGACTGGACACTGAAAGGCAGGTAACTGTGGACAGTGCAGAAGGATGCATTAAATTAAACAGACCCTTACCTTGTGAACTATATCCCAAGAAACACAGCCTTAAAACTTTACCAACAATGGGTAGAAAGGAATCAAGTCCCAGGGCACAGATGGATAATGCACTGAAAGGGGGCGTATGGACAAGTCTCCAAGGTAAGCTACATAAGTTTCATAACTACTTAGTTATGTACAATAAACTGTAGTTAACATAAGATACATTTCTAAATCTTAGAAAAAATAAGTAATAATTGTTAATGTAACAATTGAAGGTCATGAACATGAATGTATAGCTTTTGGTTATATGGGTTTTATCCTGCCTAGAATACAAGAACTTTCTACCTTCCCAAAGTTTAGGCTCCTTACCACACCTATACTCTGTCAGAGTGTAGATAATTTCAAGAATTTCTTGTCCACATAGAAAGAGTTTACTCATGCTGAACCTCTAAAAGCCATAAACAGTAGCAATTAACTTTAAATCCCAACAAATAGCTATAAACAGTGGTACGAGGGTGAGTACAGCCACTGTAGCAGTAAGGAATTCAAATATCTACTTTTATGGTAAGTGCAACTTACACAGTTGTACAACCTTCATAATTCTCATTGCTACTGACAGATATATGGTGAGTGTCCCTTCCTTCACTACCAGTTTTGCATTTCCTATACTTTCAGGAAGGAGAAAGTGGGAAAATAGATTACTTTCATACTTTTGATGGTCTGACTAGCTCAGTTCTTGCCATATTATGACATCATGCCCTCTCTCAAATCATAATGAGGTGTCCTTTGGCTATATGGGTTGATTACCAAAACCTGTCTAGCCCTGCAGGAGGAAGGGTACAGGTCCAGGAGCTCTGGAGAATGGCCCTAGCAAAGCCAAACATGGACCTGGAAAAGGAATCCAGTTTATAATGCTTTGTAAAAGTATTTACAGAGGACCGTATTGCTGTCTTTACAATTCTCCTAGACTCTATCCATTTCCAGTATTGCATCATAGAAGCCAGTGCTTTAATAGACTGTGCCTTGATGCTTCGTGGAACAGATATGCCATGGTGGAAACAAAATGCAATAGCTGAGGACAACCATCTTAAAACAATCTGTTTTGACATATGTTTTCCTTTCTTTGTCCCATCAAAAGAAATAAACAGTTGATCTGATCTTCTCAAGGACTTAGCTCTGTTAAGATAGCACCTGAGCTGCATATGCACATTCAGAGTACATAGCATCCTGTCCCCCTGATTCTGAGTATCTGGATGGAACACTGGGAGATATCTGCCTTAAGGTGATTGTATATCTGTGAAAGAACAGATAAGGTTTACCCACTATGAGAGCTTGCAACTCAGATACTCTACTTGCAGATGTCAGAGCAATAAGTAGTACAGTCTTCCATGTGATGTAACTTCAGTCCACCTCATGAGCTAGTTCAAAGGGAGATATATTTAACTTTTCCAGTACAAAGTTAAGATCCTAAGAAGGAACCAACTATTTTCTAGGAGGCCTAGGATGCAAAACTCCCTTCAGAAATGTTTTTACCAAAAACAGAGATAAAATGGTAGGATCCACAGGCAGTCATGTTGAAATGGCCACTAGATGAGCCTTGATAAGAGGAATAAGAAAGGCAAAAAGAAAGTAACTTACACAAATGTTAAAATATAATGGGGGTGCGCGTTGTTGATTAGGTATCAACTAGAAAATCTTTTCCACTTGCCAATATAATATTTCATAGTAGCAGGCATTTTTGCCTTCTTTAGTATCTGCTGCATGCACACATGAAAGAGGTGCCTAAAAGTATCACAACTGTATCATTGAGGCAGTTAGCTGAAGTTTTTTAAAACTGGGGTATATTAAACACTCCTTGTCTTGTGTCAGTAGATCCAGTCTGTGAGGAAGCTTGTGTTAAATGCCCTTGGCCAGTTCCATAGAAAGGGAGAACTGATGTTGAAGGGCCAAAGGGAAGTTTTTTGAGAGTCATCTTAATTTTCCAAATCAATCCAGATATCACTGGAAAGGGTGGAAATGCATAAAGGAAGATTCCCAGCCATGGGAATAAGAATGCATAAGTTTTCCAGGCCTGCCTGCAAGGAGTCCTGGTTCAGAATTTGTTTAGCTATCTATTTTGAAAGGAAGCGAGCAAATCTACTTGAGGTGTTTTCCCATAAGTGGATCAATTCCTGGAAGATCCCTCATTCACTTTCCATTTGTGATGGTCTACCATAGTTCCTCTCAGGTTGACTGCCACGACATTTTGCTCTGATGGAATGTAACGCTTATAAGTTTAAGCAGTGCAGAAGAGCTAATTCTTAAGCTATTACAGTCAGCTTGCACAGAGGCTAAGAGATGGTACCCCATTTGTTTATGTACCACATCACTGTGGTGTTGTCTGTAATCAGCTATAAGATGTCTTGGGGAACAAAGATGAATAAGAAATTTTATGGCATGGATCACAGCCAATATCCCTTTTTTCATTTATATTCTTTGGTCTGTCTGAGGAGTTCCACAGGCCTTGCAACTTTTCCCCTGTAGAAACTACTTCACAAGCAAAATCTGAAGTATCTGTATTTACTAATTTAGTTGAGACAGCAGGTGAAAAGAGGGGACCTGTATTTTGAGCCATTTGCTGTCCCTACCAGTGCAGTTCTGTTTTGACAAAGCCCAAAAATTAGAAACTGAAATTCCAGAGTATGAAAATGCTGGGTCCTTGTGTTTTCTTTTAAAGCCTTTGATTTTTTTCTCATGTGCAACCTGGCAAAAGGAATCAGAAGAATCATAGAAGTCATGAACCCTAAGATCCTGAGATGTTCTCTTGCCAGTGACTGACATTAAGTGGAGAAGCTGAGGAAAGTTTTGGGATAACAATCTATCTTTTCCTTTGGGAAAAAATCATTTTGCTTAAAAGTGTCTAAAGACAGCCCAGAAACATAATCCTGTGTGATGCAGTCAAGGAGGATTTTTGAACATTTATCTGAAACCACAGATTGATAGGGAGAGAAGAAACACATGTTAGGGACTCTTGATATCTGGCAAAAGACACTGCAAAGATAAGAAAATCATATAAATAAGGAAATATGTGAATGCCTTGTAGTCTGCGATAAGCTATAACTGGAGCTAGAAAATTTATAAACACTCTTGGAGCTGTAGATAACCGAAAGGGTAATGCAGAGAACTGATAATGTGACCAAGACACAGAGAATCGGTGGCTATGAGGATGTGATGGTAAGCATCCTTTGGATCTAACGTTACCATAAACTCAAAATAAGGATGACAGATGACAGACTCTGAAGGGTAAGTATTTGAATTTTGATACTTTCACAAACAGGTTGACAAAAGAAAGATCTAGAAGTGGTCTCCATGAAAACTCTTTCTTTGGAACCAGAAACATTTTGGAGTAGACGCCTTTCTCCTTTGAACTAAAGGCACTATCACTATGACTCCTAGGGTCAGCAAGTGTCATAGAACCTAAGGAAAAACATATGTTTAGCACAGTCAGTGTGGAGGCATTCCTTCTGAAAGAAGGTACATGTATCCATTTCCAGCTGTACCCCTCCTGAGCCACTTTTATCACCTAAGAGTTTGATACAATCTGTTTTCAAACAGAAATGTTGAGAGCCAATTTCTGGGACAGATTTAGAGAGATAAGGGCAGGAAGGGAGAGGGGACAGAATGTGGGTAAAGGCATTCTGAATAATTAGATTGTCCCTTTTTTGAAAGGATCCCTGTTTTTTTGTTTTTTGTTGCTCCCCTCCTGACATCTCTTTTTTTGTCTCCTGTTTGCCTGGAGGTGACAGGGATTGCTTGTTTTGCCTTTTAAAGGGGGCAACAGATTTGGAAGATTTGTAATGGGGGAACTTAAAAACTTAGAAACACCCGGGATTAAATTCCCTCTTTCATCAAACTTTTTGAAGATCTGTGTAGCTGAAGAACCTCCTTATCTAAAGTAGAGTTTAAAATTTCAGACTTTTACTTCATCTGCAAAATTTGGGTACATACCCAAGCATATATCCCTAGAACTGTAGCAGTGGCCCTAGACACAGTCATACTCACTCTTCAAAGCATGTTTAGATATGATTGGGACAAATTAGAAATAATAGGATTCAGATATGAACTACCTTCTGAAGGAAGTATGGCAAAGTATTCCTCAAACTGTCTAAATAACTAAGAATAAACGTCCACATATGTGCCCATTAGTTAAAAATTCTGTATATTAATGGGGAAGAACAGAAAATCTTTTTATTAAAATGTGTCCAATATCTTACCTTCTTTATCCACAATAGAAGGATTAGTATCGACTACAATAGAGAACTCAGCACAGCTCCACGTGGTATCCAGCAGAGTTCCTAGAGCAGCATAGGACAGAAAAAGCAACTTTCCAGATTTTAAGTATTTTTTCTTGCATTTTTCGACCATTTGTGTTATTCAACGACTGTTTCTATCTATTTTATAGTGTTATTACCTGTTTTTCCTGTTTTTATAAGCTTTAATTGTTGGTTGCACTTCTTAGTTTAAGTTTGCTTAAAAGTTAAACTACAGGCTAATACACTCAAGTGCACTAGCTTTTGATAGCATTTAATCGAAAAGCAAAGCATTTATTGTGTTTTCTGTTCTGTCTGAAAAAAAACTTGAAAAAAAACAAAAAAATATTCTTGTTCTCCTAACTTTCCTGGCTAGTTTGTTCCAGTGATCAGATTTTGCTGATCCCTGGGCTTTGTCTTGGTTCCTGTACTTCTCCATTTTCTTTGTTTGGTCAGGGGGAAGTTTCTTTACTCACCAGTGGGAGTGGGGAGTACTGAGCTGCCTGTTTGTCCTCAGAGGAGTGGTTTAAGACAGTAACTTGTAGTTCAGTGGCTATTTTGGGTCATTTCCTGCCTTTTCCAGCCCCCTGCTATAAAGCACACTTTGGCAGGCTTTTCTGGCTGTAGAGAACTCAGCACAGCTCCTCGTGGTATCCAGCAGAGTTCCTAGAGCAGCAGAGGACAGAAAAAGCAACTTTCCAGATTTTAAATATTTTTTCTTGCATTTTTCTACCATTTGTGTTATTCGACTACTGTTTCTGTCTATTTTATAGTGGTATTATCTGTTTTTCCTGTTTTTATAAGCTTTAATTGTTGGTTGCACTTCTTAGTTTAAGTTTGCTTAAAAGTTAAACTACAGGCTAATACACTCAAGTGTACTAGATTTTGATAGCATTTAATCGAAAAGCAAAGCATTTATTGGGTTTTCTGTTCTGTCTGTGAAAAAACTTGAAAAAACAAAAAATATTCTTGTTCTCCTAACTTTCCTGGTAGTTTGTTCCAGTGATCAGATTTTGCTGATCCCTGGGCTTTGTCTTGGTTCCTGTACTTCTCCATTTTCTTTGTTTGGTCAGGGGGAAGTTTCTTTACTCACCAGTGGGAGTGGGAAGTACTGAGCTGCCTGTTTGTCCTCAGAGGAGTGGTTTAAGATAGTAACTTGTAGTTCAGTGGCCATTTTGGATAATTTCCTGCCTTTTCCAGCCCCCTGCTATAAAGCACGCTTTGGCAGGCTTTTCTGGCTGTAGAGAACTCAGCACAGCTCCTCGTGGTATCCAGCAGAGTTCCTAGAGCAGCAGAGGACAGAAAAAGCAACTTTTCAGATTTTAAGTATTTTTTTCTTGCATTTTTCGACCATTTGTGTTATTCAACGAATGTTTCTGTCTATTTTATAGTGGCATTACCTGTTTTTCCTGTTTTTATAAGCTTTAATTGTTGGTTGCACTTCTTAGTTTAAGTTTGCTTAAAAGTTAAACTACAGGCTAATACACTCAAGTGTACTAGCTTTTGATAGCATTTAATCGAAAAGCAAAGCATTTATTGGGTTTTCTGTTCTGTCTGTGAAAAAAACTTGAAAAAAAAACAAAAAAATATTCTTGTTCTCCTAACTTTCCTGGCTAGTTTGTTCCAGTGATCAGATTTTGCTGATCCCTGGGCTTTGTCTTGGTTCCTGTACTTCTCCATTTTCTTTGTTTGGTCAGGGGAAGTTTCTTTACTCACCAGTGGGAGTGGGGAGTACTGAGCTGCCTGTTTGTCCTCAGAGGAGTGGTTTAAGACAGTAACTTGTAGTTCAGTGGCCATTTTGGGTCATTTCCTGCCTTTTCCAGCCCCCGCTATAAAGCACGCTTTGGCAGGCTTTTTCTGGCTGTAGAGAACTCAGCACAGCTCCTCGTGGTATCCAGCAGAGTTCCTAGAGCAGCAGAGGACAGAAAAGCAACTTTCCAGATTTTAAATATTTTTCTTGCATTTTTCGACCATTTGTGTTATTCACCACTGTTTCTGTCTATTTTATAGTGGTATTACCTGTTTTCCTGTTATTATAAGCTTTAATTGTTGGTTGCACTTCTTAGTTTAAGTTTGCTTAAAAGTTAAACTACAGGCTAATACACTCAAGTGTACTAGCTTTTGATAACATTTAATCGAAAAGCAAAGCATTTATTGTGTTTTCTGTTCTGTCTGTGAAAAAAAAACAAAACAATATTCTTGTTCTCCTAACTTTCCTGGCTAGTTTGTTCCAGTGATCAGATTTTGCTGATCCCTGGGCTTTGTCTTGGTTCCTGTACTTCTCCATTTTCTTTGTTTGGTCAGGGGGAAGTTTCTTTACTCACCAGTGGGAGTGGGGAGTACTGAGCTGCCTGTTTGTCCTCAGAGGAGTGGTTTAAGACAGTAACTTGTAGTTCAGTGGCCATTTTGGGTCATTTCCTGCCTTTTCCAGCCCCCTGCTATAAAGCACGCTTTAGCGTGATTTAGCGCGGAGTTGCCACTAGAGCAGCATCGGTTTAACAAGGTTAAACTTTTTTTGGCTCCATAAAGTCTGTTCTTCATTTTTTCCCTTAGAACTGCTCTACTAGTAACCTAAACAGTATATCCCTTGACTAAAAATCACAGCACTTGTTCCTAAAAGTTTTTTTTTTTTCTCACTTGTCACTTCTATATTATACAAAGTCCCTCACTTGCGAAACCCCCCCAGGAGTACCCACTTCCTTACTAAGTCCTCTCTTATTCAGTCTCATACCTAACTTCTTAATTTTTCTAGCATGTCAAAGGGCCAAATGCTGGCGTCCTCTCCTGCCCAGTTGGTGAATCTGGGAATATTGAGGCAATGTTACAATTGCCTCATGTACACAGACAACCCTCTCCTCCTCCCACATAACACAAATACTTGCGAGAGATGCAGCTATTTAGCCAAACTGGAGGCTGAGCTCTCTCAACTCAGGACTGGCAAGACCAGACAGGAGGAGAAGGCAACTACACACACCACAAAACCAGCCTCACATAATGCTACCACACCACTGAATCAAACACATAAACACACAAAGACATACTCGGAGGGTCTGAGTAAAAATTTACCTAAACAGCAGAGGCCTCCAAAGCAGACACCCAAACAACTGCTACCTCAAGACACCCCACAAGCAACACATAAACCACAAAATCAGTGTGCAAAGCAGTCACAGCCCGTAAGGCCAAATACAACACCAAACATACTTGTCATAGGTGACTCCATGGTCAGACACACTGACGTCCCACTCACCAGGCTGAACAAGGAGAGGGTCACAGTAAGCTGCCTATCGGGCTCTAGAATCCGTCACATAATACAAGCACTCGGATCACTCCACGGCAAGTACAAATATGACACAGTCATTGTTCATGCTGGTGTGAACGACCTGAGATGTACCTCCCTGGACTACATGAAAAGATACATAGAGGAGCTCTCTGATTATGTAGCCCAGGCAGGTATGACCCTGACCCTGAGCAGTATCCTTCCTTCACCAAGAATGATGCCACAATATAGAGACAAGATGATCAGCTTTAACAATTGGCTTAATGTCTGGTGTCATTCAAAGGGGATCCAGTGTCTGTCTGCCTGGGATGACATGCTTGACAAGCCACGCTGCTTGCAAGGGACGGCTTGCACCTGTCACCCTGGGATTCCAGATATTGGCTAAGGCTCTTGCCACCCCATAGTGCCTTTTTAGGCAAGGCTCAAATTCTAAATCTACCACCCTAGAAAACAAAAATGGGAAGAAACTGAGGGTAATGCTGCTCAATGCCAGAAGTCTAAATCTCAAAATGCACGCACTCGAGGCCCTTCTCAGTATGGAGAACATCGATGTCTGTGCTGTAACTGAAACCTGGTTCAAGGCTCCTGAGAGCACCCGGCACTATTAGGTTTTACCTCATATCATGCTCCGCCCCAAAACCCGGACCACACCACAAAAGGGGTGTATCCATATTCATAAAGGATACCACACCTCCAGGTTGGTGGCAACACACGAAGCTTCGGAAACCATCCAGGTGCAACTAACCATAGGCAAAACTGCTCTACAAATTGTAGCATGCTACAGGCCACCCTCTCAAACTCAGGAACCCCACACAGCCTTCCTGAAGACACTGGAGGGTACAAATGTATCTCCAAACACCATCATATTGGGTGACTTCAACTACCCGAATATAGACTGGGAACATTACTCAAGCCCTAACTTTCTAGCCCAACGGTTCCTGGAGTTCATAAATTCAAATGCCATGGAACAGCTAGTCACTGTTCCCACGAGAGGAGAAAATATACCAGATCTCATTATCACAAACATGGGGACAAAATGCTCCACACCGAAGTATATCCCTCATTGGTGAGATCTGATCATAAACTAATCTCACTGGAAATCACATCCCGCCCCACCCCAAACAAAAGACCACAGTGAAGAACTTCTCTAAAGCAAACTTCACACTACTCAAGACTGGTGTGGTATCCTTCAAGGCCCCTGAGCCAGTGGAAACCACAACCCAAGCTGCGGAAGCCCTTACAAATGCCTTCTATGAACACTTCCAGGACTGCATGGATCAGGCAATCCCAAATAAAACCAAGACTCTTTCCACAAAGGGCAAACGTCCAGTCTGGTGGACCCCAGCCATTAACAAACTTTACAATAAGAGGAGAAAGCTATTACATGATAGAACAAAATCCATAAACGGGAAGTCACCCCTAATCATTACTAGTAAAAAAATACGAGCACTCATAAAATCAACTAAGGCCAATTTTGAGAGAAAAATTGCCATGGATTCAAAGGACAATCATAAGGCCTTTTTCAGCTATGTTAGGAACCTGGGTGGAAACTCCCAGATATGCTCAGAATTAGTCCAAAATGATACAAAAATCACTGAACCCACAGACATTGCCAACATACTGGCAGACAGGTTCAGTGCAAACTTCACCCCTCTCCCCTAAAGGAGAGATAACTATCCCAGCAGAGTGTAGCCTCCCAGACATCTCAAATGCGCAGGTGAAAGCTGCTCTCTCTAAAGCTAAAAACACAGCATCAATGGGACTGGATGGTGTCCCCGGCTGTGTGCTACACTAAATGAGGAATTAAACCGCACATAAGGCAGCTGTTTAATCTCAGCCTTACCACAGGATACGTGCCCAAGGAGTGGCGCAACTGTGGTCCCACTCCACAAAGGCGGTGCCTCACGGACCCTGGTAATTACCCCATAAGCTTAAAAGTCTAGTCTGCAAAGATATGGAGAGGAACATAATGGAGCTCATAAACAAAGATATAGGGGACTTGCAGACATTGGACCCGACCCAGTTTGGCTTTGTCAAGGGCAGATCATGCCTTTTGAACTTGGTCGACTTCTTGAAACAGTCACCAAGGCCATTGATGAGGAAAGGCAGACCATACAGCCTACCTTGACCTTGCAAAGGCTTTGACACAATACCCCACTGGTATTGTAGAAAAACTTACCAGCTTAAATGTAAACCCATATGTCACAAGATGGGTTGCAAACTGGCTTAAGGACAGAACCCACAGGGTTAGAGTTGCTGGTGCTATGTCAGACTCCAAGCCGGTCACAAGTGGTGTCCCACAGGGCTCGGTCCTTGGCCCTCTATTGTTCGGCATCTACTTCTCAGAAGTACAGGCCAACATGGGAGGACTGTGGCTGACAAAGTTTGCAGTCGACTGCAAACTGGGCGCCATAGTGGAAAGTGCATCGGACATGGATATCCTTCAGAAGGGACTCATGGAAACAGATAGCTGGTGCCAGAGCCATGGCCTGAAGTTAAACGCCAAAAATGTATAGTCATACCCTTCGGGAAAAACAAGGTAACCCCAAGCTACCATATAGGTGGCAATCCACTAAGCACAGAAGAGGTTATCAGGGACCTGGGGACCCAGGTTGACAGTGGCCTTTCTTTTGACACTCACGTTGCTAAAGTGGTTAGAAAGACCTTCTACATTGCCCACCTGATCATGAAGGGATTCACATCCAGATCTAGTGAGGTCATTGTTCCCCTGTACTCTTCACTTATCAGACCAATGATCGAGTACAATGCCCCATTCGGGATGTATCTCACCCGACATCTGCAGCAATTGGAGAGACCCCAAAAGTTCCTCACCAAAAGGATAAAGGGACTCCAAAATCTGTCATATGCTGCCAGATTGAAGAAACTCCAGCTCTATTCAGTCGCATACCGTCTGCTCAGAGGTGACATGTGCCTGACATACAAGGCCATGTTCCACCTCAAAAAATCCAAATCCACCAAAACTACTAGAGCAAGCGACTTAAATCTTAGCACAGATATAAATAGGATGTGCTGGAGGGATAGATTTATCACTCAGAGACTCCCTATGCTGTGGAATAAAATCCCGGTCCATGTGAGGCAGAGCACCTCGCTGGCTCTGTTCAAGAGAAATCTTGACCTGTGGATGGGAGATCGTAGGTTTATCCCGGGAATCATCTCTGTGTCACTGCTGGACAGAGGCACAACAAACTAATGAGCACAGTATTTTTTCATATAAGGGGTGGCGTAAGCCAGAAACTTTGGGCTAGGCTTATAAATGCCTTAGGGCAGATAGCCTAGTATAAACCTATGAACCTATGAACCTAAGTCTGTTTCCAGCTCAAAAGTGGAGAAAATGGCAGCTGGGTCTGATCTAAGATGAAAAAAACAAGAAGTTGTTAGCTTCAGATACTTAATAAAGTAATCTGCCTTTTTATGGACTGGCAAAATAGGAGGGGTGGGTGTAAAATGTGGCACATCCACTTGCAACAGCTCATATCTCTTCAGTTCAGGGGTGAATATACAATTGTTCACACAAAAACGCCTCATTCATCCTGAAATAGTTTCTGAAAAGGAAAATTTCTCTGAAGAAGCTGGAGAGAACAAACTTTCCTCAGAATCAAAGTTTTTGGACTGGGAATCTCCAGGAGAAGCTCTGTCTCTGTCATTGTCCAAATCATCTGACAAACCTTTCCATAGGAATTTTCCTATTCAGACTGCACTAAGGTAAGGATTTCCAAGCTCAAGGAATAACAGCCTGCAATAACTTCATGGCCAAGGTAAAGAAATATATTGTTTATGAATGGACACTATGTACTCAGATGAGCAATACATAATCTTTTGTTTTTGCGTTGCAGGGACCTCCCTGGAAGAAGACAGAGTAGGAGATGGTACTTCACCACTGGCAAGAAGCCTCTTCCCCAACCACTCCAAAAAGAGTCTCTGGGAGAATCTTCCATGACTAAAGAAAATGATTCTCCCATGCCCAGACTGAACACAGGATCAGCTGTAGAAGATATGGCTGTCCCTCAGTCAGTGATGGCTGAAGAGGCTACACCAGAGGAACCCAGAGAAGTACTCAAGTGGTCTAAGAAACAACAGTTAGCCACTACAGAGTCACCCACTAATGGCTGAGGCACTGTCTGAGCCAGTGGTGGTGGCAAGGGCTCTTTATTGTGCTGTTGTTTTTTTTTGTTTTATATACAGTGGAAGTAGAGCCAGCAGGACCAAGGTATATATGTTGTATCTGAGGTCGAAGTCTGACTGCTAGTAAGTGCTGCAGGAATGAGTTGGTCAGAAGATAAGCTATTGGACAAGTGTTTAGAGGCAGCATAATCACTTACACTTCCCTACACAGTCTCCTTTCAAAGTAAAAGCACAAGCAGTATACAAAGATCCCTGTCATAACTGAAAACTCCTTTTCCAAAGTACACTATCAGAAATAAACAGTAGGTAAGTTGTCATGAAGTGTACACAAACAATTAATATACAAAATTGTTTCTTGCCTTTTAACACACTTCATGATTGCCGCTTGTCTTGTTTCATTAGTGAAGATAAACAGGTGGGGTAGTTCGTTTATATGTTTTATTACACAGAAACACATCAGGATGGATAGCAGCAGTCCAAAATATAAATAAACTGATTAACTGACAAACTACACAGACATGCATGGTTACATCTCAACAGCTTACTACAAAATGGGAGTCAGGCTTGCACATGTTAAGTATTTATACACTTATGCAAGCCCCTAGAAAGCTTCTTAAGGGTATACATACATACTGATCTACATCCACCCTCTTTAATGCATTGCCCACAATATAATCACATTTGAAAAAGACATGTAGTTGTACAGACAATAAGAAATAGCCATAATGCTTATGTACTTATGTCCAAGTTGCTGTGTATCTGGAAGATGGTCTAAAAATGTGACCTGATCTAGTGATACAACAATCAGAACTGGGTTTAGCAACAGGGACAGTCATTGGTTAACAAATAGATTCTGGAGTTTTAGGATTCTTCTTAGGAACAGAGATATTTACTGGAACTTCCCCTCGAACTGGAATGCTGGATAACTCACTTTGAGATATAGTGCCTTTCTTGCAGGTATGATACTGCAATACACACTCGAACACCAGGATTAAATGTTTCCGATTCTGCCTAAATTCTGCTCCTTGCGATTCCACAATGTACGATGTTGGCTCTGGACACACACTTTTTACAACTACAATCTGATCAAAACCTTAGAGTGTCTGCATCCTCAAATTGAAACGTTTGCTGTTCTTATCATTATAGGACTTCTGGGACAGGTGCTTCTTCAACAGCCTGGCTTTCACTGACCTGTTATTCTTGACAAATGGAACCAATAACATGTTACTAATTGGTAATGTGGTTCTGGTTTGTCTTGACAGAAGTCTCTGTGTAGGCGAACCAAGATGTTTATCACAAGGAATATTTCTGAGATTCAAGAGATTCAAGAAAACATCACTGCCAATACTTTTTAACTGTTCATTTGTAAACTGTGTACCATTGTCAGAAATATATTTGAGTGGACTCGACCATGGTAGTCCAGGAATCTGTTTTAGGTGAAGTGGATTTGTACTATTACATGCAGAACAAGATGAAAGTGCTCTCTGAATATCCTGTGACATAGAAGGATAAAATAATAGTCCTCTCACACTTCTTTTGGTAGAATCTGCTCCTGGGTGGCCATAATGCAAAATACTCTTGTTGCAAGGATTTTGGAACAATCACTTTTGAACCATTCATGATGATACCATCTGTGATGCACCACCACTGGACCAGTAAGCAAGGACCCTCAATCCTCACCACTAGCACCAGTGGGGAAAGTACATTGGGAGGATGGCAAGTTACATACATACTATTTCCAGATGCAGCTCCTGCATCAAGTGCAATTTCCCTTAAGATGCTCAGTTATAAGACCACAGTCAGTCCGGTGCTGGTTTCTCCCCCTTTCTCCAGATCCCCAGTAAGACTCCCCACTGGCACAGCTATAGAGCTGAGATCTCAGCTAAGTGACCAAGCCAATACCTTCAGCACCCTCTTTGTCCAACCTGTGCTTTGTGCCCCTGCACAAGTAGCTGACACACACTCTATTTGAGGTTTGATTTATACACACACTGATTTATACACACACACACATACCTGGGAAAGGCTGGTACATGTTTACTAGCTACTTCCCCTTCTGCCCAGACTATACGGTAGTTTCCCCTGCCACCAGTCACTCCTTATCAGTAACGTTAAGGCCCTTAACAAAGGGTGTCCAATCTTACTGTGTAATGTTACTGTTAATACAAATGGAAGTTTGACCAAGAGCAAGGCTATTAGTAGTGGCCTAGACAGTGTCATCAAATAAATATGCAAGTAATCTCAAAACCTAAATATGTCTCACAAATGTCAGCCACAATGAAAGGTTTAAATATATCATGACTGAATCTAAGAGAATTATTATACCCTAGTTAACTTACTTACAGAGCAACAAGGCAGATGTGGTGAGTGGATCTTGATGTTATCGGGTCAAAGTCAAAATACGAAATACTCAGTCTCTCTCAGAGCATTCTTAAATTAATATCTCAAATATTACTGCTGGGATATCTTGCAGAATGGCATCATTTCTTGTCATCTGACTCTATCCCGGGTGAAAAACAACCATTGATGCAGCTGGTAGCATTTAGCATCTACCTGTGGAAATACATAGACCTCAGATCTTTGGCAAATAGTAGAAGTTATAAAACAATAAAACAATTCCAAGACAATACAAAAAGTTTCTAGTTCTAAACATTGTGTCTGTTACTGCACTGAAGCTGAAAGATAACATCATTTTATTACATGGCCATAAAGTAATTTAATTTCAGCTATTTTTCTGAAGTTAACCACTTGTGTTTCAGTTTCCATTGTTAAAATATATACATCTAAACATGTAAAATAGTGGAGGTACATTTCCATTCTATTGCAGTAGGGTACACCGTGGTTACATCTTTAAACAGCACTTTGTAAAATACCTCTTCAGCACACGTCTGTACAAACCATTGTATATGACATACAGTTCTACTACATTTGAAACACAAGCATATAAATCATGTTGATATTCATAAATATCATATAATTATTTACAAAATTCCAGATAGCTGGGTTGGCAGTATGACCTTTTGTGACCCCCCCCCCAAAGGACTCAAGCTAGTTTTTCAAGTGACCCTTGACAAACATTGCTTGAGAGGCCTGAGCCTATCTGGGTATACAATATCAAATTCCCTGTCTTGAGAGCCCATCTGTGTTGGCATTGCTGACCCCAGTACAGTGCTGCACTGTCCTATCATATCCCTTCAACCCTAGGCTTCCCCGTAGTAATTTGGGATTTGGCTGACTGGCTCCCTGTAGCAAAAGATCCCCCTCAGACTGCTCCTGCCTCCTACTGCCAATACTTATCACCAGGCCCTCCCTATCATGGTAAGTTTCATCATGTTAACATGGTACAGTTTGTGCCCCTGCGTCCTGCCTAGCAGTTCTACCATGTAGTTAACATTACTGACCTTCCTTACCACTTTGAAGGGTCTCTCCCAGGCTGCCTGCAGCTTCTTGTGTCTGACAGGAAAGAGAACCATTACCTGCTGCCCCACAGCATACTCTCTAGCTCGAGCATTCCTATCATACCAGACCTTTTTCTGCTGTTGGGCTTCTGCCAGGTTCTCCTGGGCCAAGCCCATGAGTTCCCTGAGCCTTATCCTGAGGTTTAGGACATATACCACAAAAGACTCTGTGTGGGTTTTACACTCACCCTCCCACTCATCACGAATCAAATCTAGAGGTCTCCTCACCCTATGCCCATACAGCTACTCAAAGGGTGAAAAACTTGTGGATTCCTGGGGCATCTCTCTGTAAGCAAACAACAGATGGGGCAAATATTTGTCCCTCTCCCTCTTAAACTGGTCTGCAAATACTCATAGCATGGTCTTTAGTGTACAGTTTAACTGCTCAATCAGACCATTAATCTGGGGACGGTAGGGGGTGGTCTTTAAGTGCTTCACCCCACAGTGCTTCCACAGACAAGCCAGCAGGTCTGACATGAAATTGATACCTCTGTCAGTCAGTATTTCTTTAAATCTTTAACAAAGCATTTGCCACCTCTTCTGCCTGAATGGGGGACAGGGCCACTGATTTAGGGTATCTGCTGGAATAATCTAGTACCACTAGGATATACTTTTTCCCTGTGGAACTTGGGGTACTTCGAGGACCCACAATACACAAAGCTACCCTCTAAAATGGCTCCTCAATCACAGGAAAAGCATCAAAGGATCCTTGACTTTGTCTTCTGTCTTGCCTACCTGTTACATCTCTGGAAATCCCAGGCCAATAAAAGTTCTGCATAATATGGCTCTTTGTATGTTTTATGCCCATATGACCTGCAAAGGGAATATCATGGGCTATATCTAGAAGTGTCAGATGGTATGCTCTGGACACTACCAACGGCTGTATTCTCTCACCTTCTAGCCCTCCTTCAGGGGTCCACTCTCTATAAGTAACCTTTTGTCCCAGTATATAGATTCCCCCTTTCCTTGAGAGTCAGTTGCTCCCCTGGCTACCTTCCTCAGGCCTTGTAATGTAGGGTCTGAGAGCTGAGCCTATCTCAACTTTCTCTTTGTAACCCTTCCCAGCTCCCCTTCCACAGGAAGTCTGGTATTCCCTGACATAAGTGCCTCACTATCAGTCTGGATACTACTACTCAGCATACCTCTCAACTGTTCAGATGCTTGAAGAACATCCAGATTTTTGGCTTATATTTTTGGTCTGTTCCTCATGAAATTTCTGTTTCTTTGGGCAAATCACTGGGATGATTTGAGGATTTAAGCCACTAAATAATGACATACATTTGAGTTCCAGACTTCAAATCCTTCAGAAAATGTATGTTAAAACAAACCTTGTTACTCTAGCAACTTTCTAAGTTTGTAAGAGAGTTTTTTAAAATATGTCCCTATTTTTGGGTATTTGATCACCTCATTTTGTAGGGCTTTGTCCAGATTTTTTGCACTAAGAGGTTGAGAGGTGTGCTAGTACTCACCTCTGCCATTGCAGTCAGTCTGTCCAAGGGAACATCAGTACCAACCAGAAGCTGTTGTTCACCTTCAGTCTCACTGCTACAGGGTAGTTTACTCTCTGAAGTAACCACCACACCAGTCCTGGCTTCAAGTCTGTGGTCTGTCTGGGCCCCCCCACCACCGGCTACCAGAGCCACATGTTTGTCTCCAAGCCTGACTACATGTAACTGCATGCACATAAGGTACTGTATTATAAAAATCATTCCCTATCAGGACATCTGCAGAGATATCCTCAGACACATCTACTTGCTTGCTTCCTTTTCCACCCTCTCAGTCAAGGTGAACCCTAGCTAAAGGTTTTGGAATGGGGTCCCTCCTAAATCTCTGATTGGAGTAGACTGTCCAAGCAAGTAGTGCTCCTCTTTAACCACTGCGGGCTTCACAATAGTTAGGTCAGAGACTGCGTCTCTCTTAGCAGTGGCCTGTTTCCCATCTACTAAGATGGGATATAACCTCTTGTGGTAGTTTGGTACCCTTGTTGTCTCCACACAACTTACTGCTGGCATTCTGTAATTCCCACGAGCTGGTGTTCCCACCTTTTGTTCCCCACCTTGCCTCAGTGGACATCTATATGCTACATGACTCCACTGGTTGCATTTAAAACATTTAACCCTTGGTCCTGGACATATACCTGGACTAGTGGCTTCCCCTGCTACTGGCAAGCTCTGTTGGGGAGGTTTAGGCTGCCCACCATGGGTTCCCTTAGACCCATGAGCAGCACTGGGTATCGCTTTCCTGTGCAGTGATGCCCTGCTTGCTAGGTATAGGTCTCCCTTTTTCCCCAACCCATCTGCTGTGTTACATTCTCTATGCCCAAACCAGATTCTCATGTTCTCAAACAAAGTGCTAAGGGCTTGTTCCCCTCACTAAAAGGTGAAGTGACACCCACTCACCCATCTATGAAAATAAGTGCTTAACTCAGCAATATATTTACACACACTTTCATCTGCCTTGTGTCTATGCTCACAAAACATTTTTCTATGAGTTTCAGGTGTTAACTTAAAACACTCTAACAAACAATTTTTAACTGTATTATAATTTATGCAGTCAGTATCAGACAATTTAGAAGTAGCAGTTAGAGCTTTACCATGGAGTAAGGGGGTCAGGAACCATACCCAGAGCCCTTAGTCAATATTACACTGTTTACATACCCTTTCAAACATATATAAATAAATAAAAATGTCAAAATTGTCACCCTCTGTAAATTGTAGAAGAAATTTACTGACCTTTGTTGCTTCTGAGGTTCAGTTATTCCCTTCCCCATTACCTCCATGACCCTGGTGAAGAGTCAGCATTTCTTTTTCGTGTTGCCTCTGCCGCTCAATTTCTTCAACTTCCAGATGTCTCAATTTCTCATTTTCTTCAGCCTGCAGATGTCTCAATTTCTCTCCTGATTCTATTTTCAAATGTTTGCCCTCCAGTTCAAGTCTCTTTAACTCCAGATTACTTTTTAAGTCCTCTATGGAAAGGTTGATCTGTCCATTTTCTGAAAAGTGTAGATCCCTAATGCCAGTCTGGTTGTCTTCCCATTTGCTGGCCTGTGATGCAGCTATGTCTAAGGCTGCAATCATTTCTGCTTTAGTCAGGTTGGCATGCACCAGTCCTTTGCCTTGGCACATCTCAGCCAACTGGCTTCTTGTCAGCTTGCCAGACTCCTCTACTGACACCCTTGCCTGCTCTCCCTGACTAAACAATATAACAAAAAAATAAATAAAACGATTGTGCTATGAAACTCTGAATGTTCACTGTGTAGTTGATTGAGAGTATGAACACCTTCTTTAGTGACCACTGTTTACAGGCTACAGGAATTCAGCATCCACACCACTGAATCCTAATATGTGGATATCCCACCACTGCCAACTTATAAAATGTGACACCCTACCACTGGACCAGTAATTGAGGAGCCTCAATCCTCACCTCTAGCCCCAGTGGGGGATGTACATTGGGAGGATGACATGTTACACACACAGTATTTCCAGATGCAGCTCTCTGCATCAAGTGCACTTTCCCTTAGGAGCACAACAGAGACCAAAGTCAGTCTGGGGCTGGTTTCTCCCTCTTTCACCAGATCCCCAGTAGGACTCCACACTGGCACAGCTAAGAGTTGAGATCTCAGCTGAGTGACCAAGCCAAGACCTCCAGCACCCTCTCTGTCCAACCAGTGCTTCATGTCCCTGCCCAAGTAGCTGACACACACACACTCTTTGAGGTTTGATTTACACACACACACACACACACACACACACACACACACACACACACGCACACGCACACCTGGGAAAGGCTGGCACAGGTTTATTAGCTCTGCCCCCTTCTGCCCAGACTATAAGGTAGTTTCCCCTGCCACCAGTCACTCCTTATCAGCTACTTTAAGGCCCTTAACAAAGGGTGTCCAATCTTACTTTGTAATGTTACTGTTAATACAAATGGTAGTTTGACCAAGAGCAAAGCTATTAGGAGTGGCCTACAGAGTGTCATCAAATAAATATGCAAGTAATTTGTTTCACAAATGTCAGCCACAATGAACGGTTTAAATATATTTAATAATAAATAATAAAAGAACAAGAAAATACTCAGTATACAATCACAGTAACATCAGAGTTCAAAATCACAGGAGATAATTAAAACTACATTGCAGGATAGTCTCAAATAAATAAAGAAAACATCTAAACTATACTTCACTATATTCCTGACTGAATCTAAGAGAGTTACTATATCCTAGTTAACTTACTTACAGAGCAGGAAGGCAGATGTGGTGAGTGGATCTTGATGTTGTCAGGTCAACGCCAAAATACAGAATACTCAGTCTCTCTCAGAAAGTTCTTTAATTAATATCTCAAATATTACTGCTGGGATAGCTCAAAGAATGACATTGTGTCTTGTCATCTGTCTCTGTCCCAGGTGAAAAACAACCATTGATGCAGCTGGTAGAATGTGGCATCTACCTGTAAAAATACATAGACCTCAAATCTTTGGCAAATGGCTAAAGTCATAAAACAATAAAACACTTCTAAGACAATACATCCAGCCTCTAGTTCTAGACATTGTGTCTGTTACTACACTGAAGCTGAAAGATAACATCATTTTATTACATGGCCATAAAGTAATTTAATTTCAGCAATTTTTCTGAAGGTAGCCTCTTGTGTTCCAGTTTTCATTGTTAAAAGATATACATCTAAGCCATCTCAATAGTGCTGGTACCTTTCTATTCTATTCCAGTAGGGTACAATGTGTTTATTTCTTTAAACAGCACCTTGCAAAATACCTCTTCAGCACACATCTGTACAAACCATCTTATATTATACTATTATACAGTTCTAATACATTTGTAACACAAGCATATGAATCATGTTGATATTCACAAATGACATATAATTATTTACAAAATTCCAGATAGCTGGGCTGGCAGTATCTCCTTTCATGACACCATCATCAAACAAAACCTCATCTCTGTAAGCAAAATAAGGTTGTACTTCTACTGGTAAGCAAGATTGATTTAATGGCCATCCACAAATGATAAAGTGGTTGAGTTTCTGAAGAACTGGATCTGAAGCTGTATGACTTCTAAGCTCATCAAGATGTGTGGAAGAAAAATTTCTCACTTCCATGTCTTCAAAAATCAAGTTTCTCATTTTCATGCTGTTCAGTAGTATTTCTGGGTGATTTGGATAATATATCAGTAAGATAAAGAAGTTTTCCTTTAATATAGACAAGATTGAAATATACTTTTGCAATCTGAGCATCATGCATTGTAATCTGGCAGGAGCTGTATGCATAGGCTTTCTCAAAATAGTGACTAGAGGTTGGTGATCTGTTTCAATCTGGATAGGTCTACCATAAATATAATCAGGGAACTTCGAACATGCAAACACAATTGCCAAGAGCGCTTTGTCTATCTGCAAAATGCTGCATTTTTGGTTTGGGTAAGAGCTCTGGATGCATAGGCTACTGGTCTATCCTCTTGAAGAATGACTGCATTAAGACCAAATTTCAAAGCATCACAAGAAAGAGTAACTAGTTTGTGAACATCATGTATCAGAGAATTGGTGGACTGGCAATTTTCTGTTCCAGGACATCAAATGCTCTTTGATGTTGTTCTAACCATAACTGGGATACATCTTTGCATGTCAGCTCTCTGAGCAGTGCTGAAAGTTGCCTTGAGTCTGGAATGAACTTGCCTAGGTACTAGTTAACCATGCCAATAAAACATTGTAGGGCTTGAACATTATCTGGAACTGGCATCTTGAGAACTGCTGTTTGTTTGGAATGACCTGGTCATAAGCCTGAACTGGTAAATAAGTATCCAAGATAAGTAACTTTGCAGAGCCTAAATTTGCACTTCTGAGTATTCAGATTAAGGTTCACTTCACTTGCTCTTAATAGAACTTTCTTGAGGTTCCTGTCATGCTCAGCTTCATCATTACCTCCTACTAGAATATCATCTACTATAATAGCAGATGGATACCCAGAAAAAAATTGCTTCACTGCATGCTGGAGGACTTCACTGGCAGAATTTATCCCAAATGGCATTCTCAAAAATCTGTACCTGCCAAAAAGAGTACTGAAAGTAGTTATCAATGAGGACTTTTGGTCAAGTAAAATTTGCCAAAATTAACTTTTTGCATCCAAGACAAAAAAATGGTGGCATTTGGCATTAGAGCAGTGACTTCTACGACTATATGCATTGGATGATGAGTTTTTTTTCAGTGTTTTGTTCAAATCTCGTGGATCAGTACATATTCTGATATCATCTAAGCTTTTCTTATGAGCTATGACCATGGAAGATACACATTCATTTGGTTCTTCTACTGGACAAATCACACCTTGCTACAGCATTTTATCTAGCTCACTTTGTGGGCTGTCCTGACAACTGGATTGACCCCTGGGTCAAACTTCATGGAGTACACAACTGGCAATTTGCCTACTTTGTCTTTGAAAAGATCAGCATAGGTAGAGAAAATAAAATGGGCAAAATTAGAACAGTGGTATTTAAGCTTACATGGTGGACTTCTTTGTTAAATGAAAGCAGTCCCATTTTCAAACTGTGTCTGTGGCCTAATAATGACTGTACGTACCTTTTGACCACATAAAATTGCAAGTCATAGCTGTTCCCAGTAACATGAAAGTACTACTGAACCTTTGGCATGAATTTCTTCACCACCATAAGCAACATGCTTTGCACACATTGCCAATCAAGCTTCTCACCAGCACATACTCTAGCAAATGTTTCTGCTGACATAACATTGCACTTTGAACCTGTATCGACTTTGAGCTCCATGGGTCTTCCATTTATCCAAACAGTAAAAAATACTTCATTCTTTGCCCATAAATCTACTGCATTGATTGCTTCATTAAGCTCTGACACACTGTCAACATTAAAGCAGTGTCACAGCTTTCTAATTGATCAACTTGACTCTTGGAATATTCTTTTTTAATAAAAGAATGTGTCTTACTTGATTTATAAAATGTTTTGAAATGATTCCACTTATTGCATTTGCGGCATTGCTGACCAAAAGCTAAGCACTTTTCTCTTTTATGATTGCCACCACAATTACAACAGTTGGCAATGAAACTGGGTAGGGGCCCATTCCTTTGAGTTTGCTGACTAACCCTTATGTTTCACTGAAACTGTACGATTTCCAAAGTGCACCTTGGAACGTGTTAGAAAGCTATGGGGTTTCCCAGTGACTGTTACAAGTCTCACAGTTGCTGCCATGTGCTTGGGCCTGTTTCTTTTAACCACATGCTGCATACTATCAACATTAGCTTTACAATTTACTGGAAGCATGCATTTCTTATTTGTAAGCATATTTGTGTGCTTTTCTGTAAGCTACAGGAAACCAAGTTTTGTGCAAGTACAGTCACCAGCTGCCCAGTCTTCTTATAAAATCCAACAGCCAACAATACAAGACAGCACTCCTTCTTCCTGTAAATAATTTATTGATGTTCACAATTCATATACTGGTTTCAGCTACATAAGCCTTCATCAGTGTCACACTGATGAAGGCGTATGCAGTCGAAATGGGTATGTGAATTGTGAACATCAATAAATTATTTACAGGAAGAAGGAGTGCTGTCTTTTCTGTAAGCTCATATATCTGACAAATCTCAATGTCCTTATTCAAAGTTATATCACTGTCACAAAGCAAAATCTTTCTCATAGCATCATCTTTAGTGCCACATATGAGTCTGGCTTTTATCAAGTCATCCCTTAAATCAATAAATCTGCGTGTTTAGCTTTGTTTCTCAAATCAGTTATATATGTTGCAAAGGTTTCACCAGGTTTTGATCCCTTGTGTAAAATAAGTGCCTTTCCATTGTAATATTAATTTGGGGGTTGTACATTTCTCTAAATTTATGTTTAAAGCACCCGGGGTCTTCCTTTGACTCAGCTGGTACCACTATATGACTGTTTTCCCCTCTCTTGTACATACAGCAGGTGCATACACAAATGAATGCTCTCTTTCTATGGCTTCTGAACTAGCTAAATTAAGCAGAATAAATGCCTTTGTAGGGTCATCTTTATCAGAAAATGCAGCCTGTATGAAAATATTGCATTCTTTGCTCAAACACTCTCCAATTCTCTGCAATATTATTATCAAATACAAGAGGACCTGATTTTCGAATTCTGTCTGCCATGCCAATAAATTGTGCCCAAGCCTACATGGCCCTTGTAATTACATATGAACATGCACACACAACCAGTACTTGTAGTAACATTCAAATGCACAATAAACTCTTTGAAATAATGTATTTTGCAAAATATGCTTTGAAATGGCTGTATTGTGTGAAATAACTACTGCAATACTGAATAAACTTGCAAACACTTCATACACCTTGGATATCGCAAATAGATTTAATTAATGTGAAAAGTAGCACACAGCGAAAAAATGCTATTATTTTCCTTATTTATACATTTTATGCAATTCGGACTTTATTTCAAACATTTTCCATAGTTATTCGAATATTTTCATCAATATATCGCAGTTTCGGACATTTTGTTTGACTAGAAATTCATTTAGAGCATTCTGAGTGCTTTGTTTTATATTTTGCAAATAAGAAATCATTTTAGTAAGCTTTCATATCTGAAATTTGTTTCTGACCTTTCTTTGCGAGTTATACGTGCAGTAGGGATGATTCATTCCTCTATATTCTTCCACCATTAACTCAGTGCCTTTCAGTCCTGAATCTGGATCCCGTTCTGACAACGTGTCACTCGTTTTGTTTTACAAGTAAAGACAAACAGGCGGGGTAGTTTGTTTATATGCTTTATTACACAGAAACACATCAAAATGGATAGCAGCAGTACAAAATATAAACAAACTGATTAACTGACAGACTACACAGACACGCATGCTTACATCTCAACAGCTTACTGCAAAATGGCAGTCAGGCTCACACATGCTCAGTATTTATACACTTGTGCCAACCTCTAGAAAGCTTCTTAAAGATATACATACATATTGATCTACAATGATTATTAAAAATTACACAGACAAGTAAAAGTTATAACAAGCAGTACATTTTTAACACAAAATTAGCCCGCAATACTCAAAAAATAATCGCTTTGCTAAAAATAGCGGCCCCTGATGGGAAACTTTGTAAAAATATTGTTTGGTAAAGTGGAAATATCACTTTTAGTCAGAAAATAAAATATATTAATCTTTTCTTGAAAAGACAATAATTTCTAAGTGGAGGAGTTCCCCTATGGGGATTTACCTGCCAGAAATGAAGCTTGAAGCTGACTGATACTCCTGTGAAGCGTGAAGCCTTGGTGCTGCTTCCTCTTAATGCAGCAAAAAAGCACTGAAACTATTAATATTCTGACTGCTGATTTCCCTGCAAGAGGCTAGTCCATCAGCAGTCAGAGTGTAGGTGGGGGATCAAGTCCAAAGCTTTGTGAAGTTGTACCCTAGGCAGAATTCAACCCATGTAGCCAAAGGGTATGGTAGCAGTGGGAATGATGAACAACATGAGATTCAGCTAGGAGGGTAGGCCCACATAAAGGGTTATGTCAGATGGCAGCAACTGGCAAAGCAGGGAGGGGTCAGCAAAACAACAAGGAAAATGCAGCTAATTAGATGGAACACTGGGCTTTGTTAAATCATCTATACCAGCCATCGTCAAACTCTACTAACAAAATTTGAACAATGTTATAACAAAATTGCTAAATTCACCATTAACCAATCTACTATATCTCACAAATGTCTAGCCTTAAAACAGTTAGACTGTCTCTCTCTGTATCCCCCAGTTAGCAACTATTTATAATGTAATCTATAAAACTGCAAAACTGATCTGCACTGAAAGCTTTAGTGGAACCTTACACCCTCCACAGTCACTATGCTCCACAGAGAAGTCTGTATTAACCATAACAGAAACCCATGACTCTACTGGTCTGTCCCTGTATTCAACTGTGTCTCCAAAATCTGGGATTCTATGACCACCACCATCATACATTAAAGTATCCTATCAAGGTATACAAACTTGCTAAAAGAACACTTTAAAAACACTTTAATCTGCTCTTGTTCTTCCCAGTCTAGATTACCTTGGTCCTTACACACCTACATTACCACTATATACCTCAACAAGGCAAATCTCCAGTGTAAATTTCCTATCTGTTTGCCTTGCTGCCTATTCTATAGTCTCTGCTTGAAAAGTTTTTCCCTCCAGCAAAATTCCA
>NC_056747.1:1011306166-1011348666 GCF_019279795.1 Protopterus annectens | reverse complement strand
ATAGCCTAGTACCAACCTATGAACCTATGAACCTTTGAACCCATGAACTTTGGAAGCATCAAAGGAAGCTCTAGCTCTGGAGACACAATCCAGCTTGTAATGCTTGATAAATGTACATATGGAAGACCAGGTAGCCACCTCACAAATATCCTACAAGGAAGAGGCTCTGAAGAAGGCTGTACAAGTTGCTATAACCCTTATGGGATGGACTTGATTTGGAAGGGAGATATCTGTTGTTCAGAGTGTAGACAAATGAAGCGCAGTGTGGCAGTCATCTACAAAGTGAGACCTTAGATATCTTTTGTCCCAACTTGTTGTGAGCAAAAGAAATAAAAAGCTGCTCATCCTTTCTAAAGAATACTGTTCTCTGTAGGTAGTGGTGTAGCTTTTTGTGCACATCCAAGGTGTGCAGTATACATTCTCCTTTGTTCTAACAGCAAAAAAAAAAAAAAAAAACAGTGAGTAGATAGGTAGGAAAATGTTTGATTCTGAGGCCATCTTGGGAATAAATGAAGGGTTTATTCTCAAGGAGACTCTGTCTTTATGAAAAACTAAGTAGGAAAGAGATTAGGACAGAGTACGAAGCTCTGAAATTCTCCCGGTAGAAATAATGACCACCATAAATATAGTTTTCCATAAAAGAAACTTACGGTCGACTGAGGAAGCTGGTTCAAAAGGTGTTTTAGTGAGATCTTCTAGGGGAAAAACTGAGATCTCATAGAGGAACTGTGCCTTTAATGAGTGGCCACAGTAGAATGGTGCATTTGAGGAATCCCTTACATAATTTGAGAGAATATAAACAGCATTTTTGAAAATCAATATGAAAGGAGTAATAGCCACCAAGTACCAAATACCTCAGTGGTGGAACACGTGAACCTGAATCAAAGAGAGAGAGACCAGAATTTGTACAATGCCTGGTTTAGATGCTGAAAAAGGGTCAATATGTTGAGGGAAGGCCCAAGAAGTTAATCTATACTTCCCATTATTGGAACTGATAAACCAAAGAGTTAACTTCAGGCTACAAAGGCCCAGTCCACCAGACAACTGGAAACCCCTAGGATGTGTGCTGTAATCAGAAAGTGGTACAAGGCCAGCACCCATTGCCTGATGCTCATAGTTTCCTGACATAAAGGATAGGATCTAGTTCTCCCTTGGTTGCTAATGTACCAAACTACTGTCATAGTATCTGTTTTGATCAATATCACACTTTGAGGGAGGAAGTCCTGAAGTTCCTGCAAGGCTAGGAGGACTGCACTCAACTCCAAAACATTAGTATGAAGGTTGGCCTCTTTGTCTGTCCACAAGCCTTGGAACATCCTCCCTTTGATCTCTAGGATTTCACTAAATATGGCATATGCTGTAAGGGATTGTGGAGAATCCTCATGTATCCTTTGAGCTGGTACCAGGTGTAGGGGACTCTAACTCAGAGTTAAACTGTTTCCTCTTACACATCCTCTTTATCGGTATTTTAGAGAAAAAGTTACCTGAATCCTTAGAGGACCTAGACTGCATGTGTGCTTTGGGGCCACTGGAACAACTCTGATTCATACACATTTGATGAGAAAAAGAGGTCAGATGAGTGGGATCAAGGGATGAAACCAAGACTGGATGGACCTGAAAATCATGATATCATCCTTCAAAGCACCTGGAAACCTGACACAAATTCTGCTGGTTCCATAGAAATCGCCCTAACAGACGGATGTGGTCCTCATTTCAGAGGAACAGTCACAGCTACAGGAGTGACTCCTAAAGTTGAAAGTGTGGTTGGCTCCCATGTGCGAACCAGAACCAAAGGCCTACGACTCCAAAACAGCCAATCATGCCAGTGGCACCAGCCAAAAGATATAGCTAAGGTCTCTGACCCAAGTCCTCATTTTCAAGACTCAAATGGTGTCTCAGATGAGATCCAATATCCTCAGCACCTTGGGTTGCAGGTTCCTGAAGGAACAATAGCTCCAAACAGACTGGCACCAAGAAGTGAACCAGTGAAGGACTTAGGATTGGCAGGATGAGGGAGTAAGGACTGGTAGGAAAGGGCTGGATTCAATCACCCTCTGAGTCAAGGGGTCACATCTTGATCTAAGTTCTTAAAAACTTCTGCATCAAGTGGTCTATATCTGCTTCTGAACTATTCCTGAATGACCTAAAGGAACAGACCAAAAGAGGAGAAGATGTCCTAGAAATACAACAATCCAGCTTACTGGAAATCTTAGAAGTAGAGTCTTGAATGCAAATTGGATCCATAAGTTCTAGATGTGGAGGTGGTTTATAACCGAGTGCCCAAGCTCTTGGTTTCTGTAGCCTCAGAACCTTAGGTGCAGAAGATGGAGCTGACAAATCACTGGGGTGCTTTTTAGGATCCATATCTTTGGACCTAGAAGGCTTCTCTAAAGCCTTCTTGAACTTGGTTATGTCTGGATTCTGCATAAGGAGACCTTTAAATGTAAGCTTATTACTCCTGTCTGCCAAAGTCCTTGTTCAAAACTCAGCACAAATTTCAGTTTGCATACAGATGAGATGCACATAAACATGCCCCCACACACACAAACACACACATCCTGGGTTTCTTGCAGTGGTATCTTGGGTGAGTATTTCATTAGCTCCTTATTGAAATGTTGGCATCTGAAATGCCAAATGCCAACATGCCAAAAAAAAAAAGAAAAAAAAACACGAGAACAGCAAATCTTGAAAATCATTCTTCTCCTTAAAATTTCTTTTTGCAAGAAGGGCAAGATATATGCAACCTCCTTGTGGGGGTCAAGCCTCCCTGAACTTATATATACCAACTCCAAGATCACCATACATAGCAGAAAAGGGAATATTCTGAGAAATGGCATCTTGGACTTGGTATATTCAAGTGTGATCTTTCGGACATTCAGTTTCCATATTTCAGGACTTGCTGTAGTACACTCTGATATTTCAAATGGTTACCCCATTTCATGCACTTCTTGAAACTTGACTGTTTTTCCATAACTTTTAACAGCTACATGATTCACAAGAAACAGTTTGACTAATTTAGTAATTGTATATTAAAAAAATACCACAGAGATTATAATATTCCTGAAAAAAAATTATAACTAATACAATAACCACACACTAAGTAAAAACTTTCTCAGTATAAAAGTCACACGTATGTAGCAACTTTATATATTTCTAATGGTGAAACTGTAAGTTATCCAACTACTGATACACAGAGGGAAAAAAAATGGTGAAAACATCACTGGACTTTGTGTTTGAAAAAAGGTAAAGAACTGCAACAATTTTAACACCATAAAAGCTGCAGTAAGTCTAAAATGCATTAATCTTGTGCTTATTATATAACTATTAGAATATTTTGAAGAACAAAAAGCAGTTCTTGAAAAAGTAGATGCAGAGAACTTTGCTGCCAGTGACCATGCTTCCATTCATGAAGGTGGCAAACGACATTTAAGGCAATTAGAAAGAGCAGAGAATTATGGGAAGAGAAATTCTTAAAGAGGCTTGAGGCTGGAACACTAAAACTACCAAGCCGAATCCAAATAAATGGCACAAGGACCAATATGTCAGATCAGACAGACTTAATGAATGGGATCCCACGGTCTCGAACACTACAAATTTGGGGAGGTCTATGTTTGACAATGGAATGGGCTAACCATTGAATGGCTGAACATCGAACAATAAGCATTGAAAGTTCACTTACCGAACTTTCATTTCATAGATCGGTAAGTAACTACTTGTCCAACACTTCCTCATCTCACACATGGAGATGTTTCAAACCCACCAAAATGGGGTTCTCCTCCTCAACACCCCCATTACTATATATATATCAATGCCAAGACCACACTACAGTGGAGAAAAGGGATTTGAAACACTTCTGTGTATGAGACAGGGAAGTGTTGGATGAGTAGTTACTTACCCTGTTGATGAAATGAAAGTTCGCTGAGTGAACTTTCAATGCTTATTGATCGATGTTCAGCAATTCGATGGCTAGCCCATTTGATGGCCAACAATAGACCCAATTTGGCAATCACTATCATGAAACCTGCTAGCTCTGCCCTCCGTCATTTTGTTTCTTGGCTGGGATGCCATCTCTATGGAGCATGCACATCCTTCCTGTGGCTGCATGCATTTTTACTGGGTGCTTCAGTTTTCTCACACACCCCATTGACATAAAATACCATAAATGAACTGGTGTGCATGTGTGTTCTATGTGACTGAACATTTGTGTGTATCTGTCTAGAACAGGTCTGGGATAGGTTTCAGTGCCTTGTGCAAACTAAGTGCCAGAAAAGCTTTTAGCTTCCCTTCAGTCTTGAAATGGATTCAACATGTATGTGGAAAATAAATGAATGATTCATTCATTCATTCATAGAGTCATAGAGTCAACAAAACAAAGTCAATCCACGCACCATAGTCACCTTGCCTATACCCACCATCATAGGTACTTTCTGCCTCCAGGATGGCAAACCTAGTCACTTCAGGGATAAATTTAAGAACATACAGACATTCATCAAGGTTTGGCTTAAACGAAAGAAGGATATCATACTGTTTTATAGGTAACAGAAGATTATTCCAATGATGGGGGGACACTGAGTAATACATTTGTTCATTACATGTGGCTTATTTGTTAATGGAGATTTGAGTGTTTAGTTTTAATATTTAGTACCATATAGCAAGCAATTACGACAGTGTAGACCTCACAGGTTTGAATGCACTGGAGGAAGATCGGGGAAGGGTAGAGAAATGGAACCTGAATGGCTGGGCAGGAGTGAGTGTGTGTTATGCATCTGGTCTCCTGGCTGGAAGGAATGTCTGTTTCTTTTTTTTTTTTTTGCTGTTACTCTTCAATGGAAGAGCTGTGGAGGAGGGTGTGCAGATCTGTAATAAGCTGTTCATACAGTGATTTGCTTAATACAGAAAAGTGCATTTTTTGCTCTTCACTTGAAGAGGTAAAGAGGGTTGAGCACTGATTCACTGTACTGGCACAGAGTGCTGGTTGACCAGCAATGCTTCTGACACCCACCCATTCCTCGACAAACATTTCTGTCCCAGAAAATCTAAAGTTTGCACAAGTACACAATTTTTCACAAAATTAGTTTCAAATACATTAAAAAACACCCTAGGCCAAAAATAGCGGCCTCTGACAGAAACGTCTGATAATGTGAAAAAAATACCAGGTTTCTTAAAGGGGTAGTACCACTTTTAGTCAAAAAATAGAGTAAAATGCTATTTTTATTAAAAGGGCAATAATTTCTCAGTGGAAAGGTTCCCAAATGAGGACATATCTGCCAGAAATGAAGCTCTTCCCTGATTGCTGCACCTGAGAATCCCAAGACATGCTTCTTCTCAAGATGGCAAGAATGTACTGAAGAAAGCTTCACTCTGACTGCTGATCTCCCTCCTTGAGATAAGCCAATCAGCAGTCAGTGAGGGAAGCCAGAGCATTTTGAAGCTGGCTAGTTGTTTCCTAGGCAAGAAACAATCCATATAGCCTAAGGGCTACTGCAGCAGTGGAAATAATGAACATAAGGGACTTGCAACCAACAGCACTACTGTAAACCCTGTAGTAGGAAGCAAAGGGTGCATGCATCATAGCTCTGGTTCCATAAATTTTTAAGTGCTAACAGAGTAATTCTGTGTTGTGTACATACACAATAAAAAGGTAATTAAAATAATTGTTATGTAGCAAGGTACAATTTACTAGATGCACTGCAGAAAGAAATGTATATAATGGGAACCTAATGAACAAACAAGCCATTTTAAAGCAGAGTAACTGCATAGAAACATTGGGCGGGGAGTTCCTTCAGGAATGGTGCATTGAGGTAAATGTGCATCAAGTTCTTTATGCAAACAAAAATGTTTCTAGAAATTTCAAATCAAACAGGCTTCTGCTATGAAAAATGTCTTATGTAAGTTTGCTGATCTGCACATCATGGCAATAAACTGCTGCTTGTGTAGACAGTGGCATTCCTCCCAGTATCCCTCCCACACAATAAATACACAAAACACAAATGCGCATACACTCACACACACACAGACACACAGACATACACACACACGCACACATGCACACACGCACAGACACACACACACACACACACACACATGCACACGCACACATGCACAGACACACACACACACACACACACACACACACACACACACACACACACACATGCACACACACACACACACACACACACACACACACACACACACACACACACACACACACACACACACACACCTCAGTCCTTGTACCTCTCCCTTACCTGTCTGCCATTCCCATAATAGATGAAATTAGCTAAAGGATAAAAAAGTTTACCTAAACAAATTCCTCTTTGGTAGGTATGAGTTCTCAAAGCAGTTAATGTCCTCTTCTCAGAGGAAGGATGATGCCAGCAGTACAGAATCCAAGAAAACCTTATTGAAGTGAATGGACAGCTTGCTTGTGTAGGTAGGATTTACTAGATTTGCCTTTTCCAGACTGGAAAGTGAATTTTTGACTTTTTATTGTAATAGTTGTTGTGCTGTTATGTCAGGTATCTAGTGTGTCCTGATGTCTAATGTGCCCCCCAACTGGCCTGATCACTATAATAATACTTTAAGTGCCATTCTGGCACTGCTCTAATGCCTTGTGTGTCCCCAACCCCTCAGTCATAATAATATTTTAAGTGCCATTATGGTACTGTCATGGTATCTGATGAAACTCTTACCACATCCCCATACCCAATCACCGTAGTAATACTGGTGCCATTATGGCACTTAGGTATAATGTTTCCTTGGTGTCTAGTGAATCCCCCCAACCCCTGACCCCCACAGTGAATGATGGTGCCATTACGATACTTAACTATATTGTTTCCTAGGTGTCAAGCAAATCCCCTGACACCCAAAGTAATGACAGTGCCATTACAGCACTTAACTAACATGTATCCCTGTTGTCTAGTGAACCCTACCACTGTGTATAATACCACAATGTGGCAGGTCTGAACATGCTGATGTAGGTGGCTGAGTAATTTCTTGAATCACTCAGCATGTAGATGCCTTCCTAGAGGCGGTTCCAGGGGAGAGAGTAAATGGCTAATTGGCATATGCCTCTCCCCTGGACTGCCTCTTTAGCATTCAGCATGGCTGTGGGGCCAGCTCTCTATGATGCTGCATGTCTTCATGCTAGAGCACCATGTTAGGGTACCTGATGAATGCCAAAAGGATACCATGACCTTCATGAATGCCCCCACAGAGATATTTTTCCTAATAAGAGGTTATTTGTTAATATAGCATAACAAATTGCGTAACTATTGTAACTGGGTTTCACATGAAGGGAGGTATTTACTTGTCAAGTAGCTCATATGTGCATATAGTTCAAGAAGTTCGGTAAGAAAAATAAGTTGGGAGTATGGCCAAGATGGTGAGTAGTTAACAGCACTGATTTTTTTAGTTCTGCTTCATTTTAATATCTCTGACAGGATTTTTACTAAAAAACTTAAACAGAATTTTTCAAAACTTGATAGATTTATAGTTGAACATCTGCTGAAAGATTTACTACAAAAAATAACATTTAAAACTCTTTTAATTGCTTTTTTCCTAAGAAAACTAGAAAGAACAAACTGTCTCAGAATAAGCCACTCTAAGCCCACTGTACAGGACAGTACTATGAAAAAAGACATATAGGCTATACTAAGCAACATTAGCGAGTTATCTGTAAAGAGAGATAAATTATAAAGCAAAATGGGCAATTTTAAAAAGGAATGTAAAAAACTAGTTGAAGTGTTGAGTGAATGAAAATCATCACACATCCTGAGTATAGAAGAGGCAATGTCTCATTTTGATGGAAGATTACTTGAAAATGAGAATAACTGAATTTCTTCTGAAAGAAAACAACTTATTCTGGGAAAAATAGAAGATTGAGAAAACAGATCTAGAAGGAATAACGCTCTATATCACTTCGAGTACATAAATATCGAACGCTTACATTGTTGAATATTCACGTACTTGAAGAAGTTATTGGGGGGGCTGCACCCCCCCCCCCCCCCCCGCTAAATATATATACCTATTCCGAGACTGCACTACAGTGAGGAATGGCAAAAATTCCAATCTTCACTGTACTGCAAAAAAATTCACAAACTTCGAGTACGTGAATATTTGACAATGTAAGTATTCGATATTCACGTACTAGAAGTGCTAGGGAACCGGAATAACATCAGGATTTACAGGTTTCCTGAAAAAGAAGAGGGAGACAGTATGATTCAATTCCTTAATACCTGGGTGCCTAAAACTTTGTATCAGCCTGAAGTTTTTTCCTTTGACATTGAAAGGGCACATAGATCACTTTCTAACTCATCTTTAAAAAAGAAAACACCTTCACCAAGGTCAGTGATCTTAAGATTTTTCATAAGTCAAAATAAGGATTTAGTCTTAAAAGCTGCATGGACTAATTATCCAGTTAAAATGAAAGACAATACAATAAGCTTTGACAATTTGACAATGACTATTCAATATTAGTGATGTCAAAGAGAAAAGCATGTGTGCCACTTGTTAAAAGCTTAAAGAAAAACAATATTAAATGATAAATCTTGTTTCCAGCAAAAATAAGGATTCACCTTCCAGAAGAAAAGAATATTTTTAACATACTGAAAGATGCAATGGACTTCATACAGTAAAATAAAATCATAGAAAAATCACAAGAAATGGACTGGAATCTATCAACCGATGTATTTCATGGTTATGAATTGTTATTATAGGTCCATAGGTTCATAGGTAGGTACTAGGCTATCTACCCAAAGGCATTTATAAGCCTAGCCGGAATGTGTTGACTTTTGCCGCTCCCTTAGATTAGTTCCCTGTGCCTCTGTCCAGCAGAGTCATTGAAGTGATACCTGGGGTAAACTTTCTATTTCCCATCCACTTGTCAAGGTTTCTCTTAAAGAGGGTTAGCAAGGAGCTCTGCCTAATGTAGATTGGAATCTTATTCCAGAGCATGGGAAGTCTCTTGGACAGGAATCTATCCATCCAGCACGTCCTATTTATTGTTGTGGTGAGGTTTAGATCCCTAGAGCTTGTGGCTTGAGGGGATATGGTTTTCTTTAGGTGGAGCATTTCCATCAATTCTGGGTTGGACATGGCCTTGTATGTCAGGCAGAGATCACCTCTGAGTAGGCGGTATGCAACCGAGTACAGCTGGAGTTTCTTCAGTCGGGCTGCATAGGGCATCTGCTTGAGGCCAGTGATCCTCGTGGTGAGGTACTTCTGTGGTCTTTCCAGTTGTTGCAAGTGTCTTGTAAGGTACATCCCAAATGGGGCATTGTATTCTATGATGGGTCTGATGTGTGATGCATAGAGGGCCCAATGATCTCTTTCGATCTGGATGCAAACACTTTTGTGATTAGGTGGGCCACATAGAAGGATTTTCTAACCACTTTGGCAATGTGATTATCAAAGGAGAGGTTACTATCTACTTGGGTCCCCAGATCCGTTAGTATGTCTTCCCTATTTAGGGGGCTACCACCTATGTGGTAGTTTGTGGGTACTTTGTTTTTTCCAAAGGGGATGACTATGCACTTTTTTGCATTTAGCTTGAGGCCATGGTTTTGACACCAGGTATCTGTCTCAGTGAGACCCTTTTGGAGAATGTCTGTGTCAGCCAGAGAGTAAATTATAGCCCCTAGTTTGCAGTCATCTGAGAACTTGGTCAGCCATAGTCCTCCTGTGCTTGCCAGTACCTCTGAGAAGTATATGCCGAACAGGAGGGGTCCTAGGACTGAGCCCTGGGGAATGCCACTTGTAACCGGTTTAGAGTCAGACCTAGCTCCTGTAACTCTTACCATGTGGGTTCTGTCCATGAGCCAGTTGGCAACCCATCTCGTGATGTAGGGGTTTATGTTCAAGCTGGTGAGCTTGTTTATAATACCTGAGTGGGGAATGGTGTCGAAGGCCTTTGCGAGGTCTAAGTAAGCTGTGTGGACCACCTTTCCCTCGTCTATAGCCTTGGTAACTGTCTCAAAGAAGTCCACTAGGTTTAGGAGGAATGATCTGCCCTTAACAAAGCTGAACTGGGTAGGGTCCAGTGTTTGGAGGTTTCCAGTGTCTCTGTTAATGAGATCCATGATGATGTGCTCCATAGCTTTGCAGAACAAGCTAGTCAGGGTTATAGGGCGATAGTTTCCGGGGGTATGTTGTGGCTCCACCTTTGTGGAGTGGAATAACCATTGCTGTGCACCACTCTGTGGGCATGTAGCCTGTGGAGAGGCTGAGTTTAAACAGTGTGTTTAGGTGTGGGGTTAGTTCATCTTTGAGCTCATTTAGGACACAGCCTGGGACACTGTCCAATCCCATTGATACTGCATTTTTGGCTTTGGAGAGGGCTGTTTTAACCTGAGTGTCTGTGAATTTAGGGGCACTACATTCTTCTGGTATAGTTATGGACCCTTTTGGGGGTGAGAGGGGGTGAAGTTTGCACTGAACCTGTCTGCCAGGATGTTGGCTATATCAGTCGGTTCAGTGTATTTTGTGCCATTCTGCACTAACTCCGAGCAGATCTGAGAATTGACACTTAGATTCTTGACATAGCTAAAGAATGCCTTGTGGTTATCTTTGGAGTCCATGGCAATTTTTCTTTCGAAGCTAGCGCTGGAAGATTTTATGAGGGAACATAGTTTCTTGCCGATACTGATCAGGGATGTCTTCCCTTCTTGGGATTTTACTCTTTTCTGTACTAGTTTCCTCCTTCTATTGTATAGCTTGTTTATGGCAGGGGTCCACCAGACTGGTTTCCTTTTCTTGGAGGAGTCAGTCTTGGTTTTGTTTGGGATAGCACAATCCATGCATTCTTGTAGGTGCCCAGAGAGTGCATTAGTAAAGGATTTTCCAGCTTGGACGGCATTATCCTTTAGCATGGGGCTTTGAAACTTCCCACTTCGGTCTTAAGTAACGTGACGTTTGCTTTTGAAAAGTTTTTCATGGTGGTTTCTTTGAGGTGTGGTGGTGGAATGTGGATATCCAGTGTGATTAGTTTATGGTCAGATCTAACCAGTGAGGGGTTGACCTCCGGTGTGGAACACCGGTCTCCCATGTTGGTGATGACCAGGTCCAATATGTTGTCACTTCTGGTGGGGGTGTTGACCAGCTGATCGAGGGCATTTGAGTTTATAAATTCTAGGAAATGTTGGG
This sequence comes from Protopterus annectens, assembly GCF_019279795.1. NCBI lineage: Eukaryota > Metazoa > Chordata > Ceratodontiformes > Protopteridae > Protopterus > Protopterus annectens. The sequence continues at coordinate 1,011,337,521 of NC_056747.1, read as the reverse complement.
CAAGGGAGTTTGTACTTGAGTAGTTCTCCCAGTTAATGTTTGAGTAATTGAAATCACCCAATATTAGGGTGTTTGGTAGGACCTTTATGTTTCCCAGTGTTTCCAGGAATGCAGAGTGGGGGTCCTGGGACATGGTGGGTCATCTGTAGCAAGCTATAATTTGAATAGCAGTTTTGCCTGTTGTTAGTTGCATGTGGATGATCTGTGAAGCATCATGCTGTGCCACTAACCTGGAGTTGTGAGTATCCTTGATGAATATGCATACTCCCCCGCCTTTTGTATTTCGGTCCAGGTTTTGTGACCGAAATGTATGGTATGAGTTGTAGCCTGGTAGAGCTGGAGTGCTCTCTGGAGCCTTAAACCAGGTTTCTGTTACTGCACATATATCAATTTTCTCCATACAGAGGAGTGCCTTGAGTGAGTGCATTTTGAGGTTTAGATTTCTGGCACTGAGTAGCATTACCCTCAGTTTTTTGTTACTTGTGCTATTTACGGCGGTGGGTTTGTCTTTTGAGCCTTGCCTAAAAAAGGCACTATGGGGGTGGCAAGAGCCTTGGCCAGTATTCGAAATCCTAAGGGTGACAGGTGCAAGCCATCTCTAGTGAAGCAGTGTGGCTTGTTGAGCATGTCATCCCAGTCTGACAGACTCTGGATCCCCTTTGAATAACACCAGAAGCTTAGCCAATTGTTGAAATTGATAATTTTTTCTCCATACCGTGGTATCATTCTTGGTGAGGGCAGGATGCTACTCAGGGTCAGGGTCATACCGGCCTGGGCTACATGATCAGAGAGCTCCTCCATGTCTCTTTTCATCTAGTCCAGGGAGGTCTGGCTCAGGTCATTCACACCAACATGGACAATGACAGAGTCATATTTGCACTTGTTCTGGAGTGACCTGAGTGCTTGTGTTATGTGGTGGATCCTGGCACCTGACAGGCAGCTAACAGTAACCTTCTCCTTGTTCAGCCTAGTGAGTAGGACGTCAGTGCGCCTGACTATAGAGTCACCTATTACTAGTGTGTTGGGTAAGTTATTTTGCCTTAAGGGCTGTGATTATGGGGCACACTGGGTTTGTGAAATATGTGTTTCATGGTTTGTATTGTTGGGTGGAGGTTGCTTGGATGCCTGCTTTGGAGGTCTCTGTTGCTTTTACATATTTTTATTTAGAGCCTTCGAGTATGTTTTTGTGTATTTATGTGTGTTTTTTGCCAGTGCTGGTTTCATTGGTCTATGTGAGACTGGTGGTGCGATGCAAGTAATTCCCTTCTCCTCTTGACTGCCTGGTCCAGTCTTAGGTTGAGAGAACTTAGCCTCCAGTTTGGCTGTATAATTGCATCTCTCACATGTATTAGTGTTTGGTGGAAGGAGGAGAGGGTTGTCTGTGTACATGAGGCAATTGTAACAGTGCCTCAAAATGCCCAGTTGGACCAGAGAGTACACCTGCAACTGTATTTTGGACATGCCTGGATAGGTACAGTGAACTGTTTTACTGACTGGCTGGTAAGGTCGAATAGAGACCCTTGTCATTCTCTACAGTATAGGGGGTCTAGTGCTAAGGTTTATTAGTGCTCGCTATGAGTTTTGAGCAAGTGCCGGTATGAGAAGTGAATGGTTTGAGTGCTTAAGTTGAAAGTCTGTCTAGTTCCAAGGGAAAAATTGAAGAGTAGACTTTGTGGAGCTGGGAATAGTTATACCCTAGCTAACTGGTGCTGCCCGGTGCCCAAAACCACACAAATACGGGTTTTATAGCAGGGAAATGAAAGAGATAGAAATTAGCCCAAAATGGCCAATAAACTACTAATTTCTGGTCTGACACCACACCTCCAGGGACAGATAGGCTGCTTAAAGCTCCCTCTCTCACAGTGAACAGAGAAACTTCCTTCTATCCAAGTAAGGTATGGGCAAACACAGAAACTTGTAACACAGCCCTGAATTCAGCACTAACCTGAAAACTGGACTATACTAGATTAGAAAGGCAGAAAAACAAGTATAGATTTTTTTTTTTCAGAAAATAAAGCAGATACAATCAAAAAAACACTTTAAATGCACATAAATGGCTATCACACTTGAGTGTGTAGCCTGCAACAGTTAAACAGGTAATTTAAACACAAAAATGACTTTGTTAAAGTGCAGGCAGTAAAATAAGTACACTATGTAGCTGAAACAAGCTTTTTAAATCACAGAAACTCTAGAAATTTGGCGTTTTAGGCGGAATTAGTTAAAGGCAGCAAGAGAATGCAGAAAAATTATACTTAATCACTGCAAAGTCTTTCTTTTGTTTCCCTACTGCTGTAGAGCTCTGCAGGGCACCAGGCAGGAGCTTGCTGAGCTGTATACTAATTTAAAGAAATGCTTGAATACTTATGAACATGTGCTTAATATTACTTTTTACCAGGTAAATAATTTCTTTCTTTCTTTCTTTCCCTACTTCAAATAGTTACTAGTTCCCTTTTTAAAATGTTAAGAGTTTGATTCTTATAACCTTATGTGAAATTACAGCCACTTATTTTCATTCAGAGTTTAAAAGGCTAAACTATTCATTTCATTAGAAGTTAATCATTATTATGATGAAACGTATGTTAGGTGGCACACTTTCTGATATCTGGGCATAGCTGAGTAATATACTATTAAATATAATACAAGATGCAACAAATGACACTAAAGAGGCATGTTAAGTAAGATTCTGGGTTCTTAAAATGGCCCAGTAGTGTGCTACTGATGGCATACTTGACATGCACTAGCACCCAGGAAAGACATGCTATGTTATAAACAAAGTATGAAAATATAGCTTTTTACATATATAAAAGTTACTATTGGAATGATATCAGATAAACAGAGTGACATTCATACTTTTACAAGTTAAACCTGGATCACACATAACTGCCATTATTTTAATGCAAGTGTATATGTTGTATCTCTTTTAAAATGGCAGTCTGCTTTATATGAAACATCTCATACAAATATTGCTTGCTGAATCATTAAATGCTATTTCTTTGAGTGAGATGGTGTTTTAGTGGTTGGGATACCTTGAGATGTTTTTTTTTTGGTGTTGCTTTTTCCTTTCTGTTATATAAATGTTTGATTTTAAATGCATATCTATTGATATTAATGTATTGAATAATACAGTAAAGAGGGGGAGTCTGGTCAAACATTTGCAAATACATAAAGCTCAAATAGTATTTCTACAGGAAACACATTTACTTAATTGAGATATAAATCGACTTTAGTTAAATAATTATTTGGTTTTAGCAGGTTCTGGTTTTCAAGCTAAGAAAGAGGCACCCTCATTTTTTGGAAGAACTTACCAGTAATGCTTAAAGTAAAAGCTACCTATGCTGATAAAAATGGTTAAGCATTGTTATAACTGAGTGTAACAAAAAACTATGTAAACTGATGAACTCTTACTGGATTCCAGGGGTTGAAGCTGAAGATGCAAAAAATTACTTAGACACTGTAGCCTACTACATGACAGGTGAAGTCATGATAGGTGGCAATTTTAATTATATTTTATCAAAGATTCCACTACAGATAGAAAGCTGAGAATCACTTTTGCCAAACACTTAATGAATTTTGTAAGTCTAATGAATTTAAAGGATATTTATGAGCTAAGAAAAACAGACACTTCAATTTACCCATTATTCATATAGACATGGAACACAAACAAATATTGGTACAATTTTTGTCTCAATCTGTTTTTACATATCAGAGCAATTTCAATAGTTTCAGGTCCATTATCAGACCATAATCCTATAATCTTTAATATTATTTTAAAAACAGACAATTTAATAAATCACAGGAGATTACCAGCAACAGAATTAAAAGATCAAATAAAAAAGTAAAAAAATAAGGTGCCAGGCTTAGATGGTCTCATACCAGAACTATATAAAATACTACTGGATGATGCAGTTAAAATATTAGATAAGTCCTATGGAGAAATAAAAATAGCCGCTGAAGTCCTCCCACCATGGAGATATTCCCCTGTATCACCTATTTTAAAACAAAGCAAAGATCCTACAAAGTGTTCATCTCACAGACCCATTTTACTTTTAAATGTGGACTACAAGATGTTCATGTCTATTTTAGCTAACAGAATGAATTTACTTATACCTAAACAAATTAGCAATGATCACACTGGGTGTATTTTCAACAGATGTACACAAGCAGATTTTCTCAACACTGTAGCAGTAGCAGTGGCCCTACACACAATCATACGCATTCTTCAAAACATGTTTAGATATCTGAGAAAGATTAGAGACAGTTTAGTTAAAAACAATAGCCTTCTTCTGCAGGAAGAGTGGAAGCGAATTCCTCAGATTGTTGATATGGCAATGCATACATTTCTACATATGTGCCTGTAATTCCGTATTCTGAAGGCTAAAGTAAAAGAAGAAAACATTCCCTGACCTACATATTCCAACATTTTATCATCTTTATCATCAGGTGAAGGGTTGGTATTAACGACCAGGCTGTTACCAGCATGGGACACAATTGAAATGGTAGCCTAATATGAAAGAAAATAAATGTGTTAGTTTGATATGCCTACATCTTATCTGCTTTTTTAGGGCTGCCAGCTGGGCATCAGGATGAGTGCAGCCAGCATTGAACATATCATACAGGCCTGGCAGTGTAGGAGAGATGGGAGAGGAATTGGGTATATCCATTTCTAAAATATCATAATATCTCTCTATTTGTTCCCCAAAAATACCTCATTCATCCTGGCAATGGTCTGATTAAAAGAAAATTCTTCTACAGGAGGATAAGAATTAAAGTCTTCCTCACAGTCAGAATGTTGGGCTTTGGAATCTGGAGGAGAAGAAACCCTAAGAGGATTTATTGCCTATAATGCCTGTGTAGACAAGGTATGGAAGACATCTTTTTTAACAGTAATAACTTCATCAGAAGAATAATGTTTATTTTTTTTCCTTAATAGGAGTTCCAGCAGAAGAGGAATAACTTCAAGGAGGGATGTCTGCCTAGTCTAATGTTCTTTTGCCCCTGTTACCCTGAGAAGAATCTCCCAGAATGTGTCCCAGTCTCAGAGAAGATGGTTCTCCCATGCCCATGTTGAATACTGAACAGCCAAAGAGGAAGTGCCTGACCCCTTGGTTCATGCTGGCCGAAAGGACTACAACAATGGAAGCAGGAGAGGTATGTGAGTGATCTGAGGGAAAAACAATGGTCACTGCAGGTTCAGTCACTATCAGCTGAGGGGTAGACTGAGTATGCAGCAATGACAAGGGCTCCTTGGTAGGTGATTTTTTTCTTTATAGGCACTGCAGCAGAACAGCTAGCTGGAATGGACTGAGTATCCATGCTAGAATCAGGGAAGAAGCTCCAAAAGCGTTAAGCATAACTGGAGTGAGTCAGTTGGAATGTGAGTTGTCAATGATGTTCACATGCAGCCCACTTACACTCACAACTCTCCCAAGTCTCTTAACTCATAAAAGGTAAAATTAGAACAGAATTCCCCTGTCAGTACTGTTCAAATATTCACACACCGACAGAATGAAAATGGTAGACGCTTTGTCTCAAAGTCAGCATAAGCTTTAAACTGATACCAGTAGCACAGATAGGGAAAGGTGAGAGGAGCAACTGCACTGGGTGTAAAGTGTTGGGGGCACCATCAGTTGATCCCAATCACGCTTTAATGCAATACCAACTTTTAAACGCCGGTATTGCATTTACTATCAAACCTGAGCTCTGTAGAGCTCCATGTATGGTCTAAACTGTAGCAACTGCATACTATCTTGTAGTAAGCACTTTGCTACAGTTTAAAAGATAAAAAAACTCTTTTTTAACTAAAACCTAACCACTGTAGCACTCTGTGCAGGCAGGCTATAAATTGCAGCAACTGTTTCCTACATTTGTAGCAAACGGTTTACTACAGTTTATAAGAAGGATTTCTTTTAATAATGAAATAGTACTCCATGCAGGCATGATATAAACTGTAGCAACTGTTTGTTACATTTATAGCAAGCAGTTTGCTACAGTAGATAAGAAGGATTTTCTTAACTAAAACCTGTGTACTGTAGCACTCCATGCAGGCAGGATATAAATTGGAGCAACTGTTGCTACAGTTTATATCCATCCTACCCCATCCCCATACCCAATCCCCGTAATAATACTGGTGCCATTATGGCACTTATTATAATGTTTCCCTGGTGTCTAGTGAATCTCCCAACCCCAGATCCCCACAGTGAATGACGGTGCCATTACAACACTTAACTATATTGTTTCCTAGGTGTCAAGCAAATCCCCTGACCCTCATAGTAATGCCAGTGCCATTATGGCACTTAATTAACACATACCCCTCTTGTCTAGTGGAATTAACCACTGTGTACAATACGACAATGTGGTAGGTCTGAACATGCTGATCTAGATGGCTGAGCAATTTCTTGAATCACTCAGCATGTAGATGCCTTCCTAGAGGTGGTTCCAGGGTAGAGAGTACATAGCTAATCAGTGTATGCCTCTCCCCTGGACTGCCTCATTAGCATTCAGCATGGCAGTGGGGCCAGCCCTATGTGATGCTGAATGTCTTCATGCTAGAACGCCATGCAGCACATTGTTGGGGTATTGATGAATGCCAAAAGGATACCACAACTCACATGAGTGCCCCCCACAGAGATATTTTCCTAATAAGATATTTGTTAAGTATAGCATAACAAATTGCTTAACTATTGCAAATGGGTTTTCACATGAAGGGAGGTACTTACTTGTCAAGCAGCTCATATGTGCATATAGTTCGCAAAGCTCTTTAAGAATAATAAGTTATAGTCACATGCTGTTATTCTTTGTTCTAGAATAACCTCTGCAAAAATTACTTCTGAATACAAATAAGCAAGTGCTAACTTCTAAGTGATTCTGTGATATTCTGAAAAGACAAAAAAGAAGAGATCAGTACACAGTTTTGTGATACAGCTCAGTCTTAAAATGTTGGACTGCATTGGCTGTGTGGAAGCATTCAATGCTGTGATAGAATAGTAAGCCTTTGTTGAGAGAGTGTAACTGCACTGTGAATTTAATAACACCCTGAAGATGGCAGGAAAGATTCAACATTACAAATGTGATGGATTTTGAGCATATATTTTTTTTAACTGTCCACATCTTAGAGTAGGCTTGGATTTAATTCCTGCAGTCATCATTTGCTTGCTTGCTTGTATGTGGCTCTTACCAAGTCATTTTACCTGATGGTCCTCCTGAGTCACCTGTGAAAAGACTGCATGTCTAGTGGGCTTAATGGTTTAACAAACATGTTTTTCCCCTTTTTCTTCTTTTTTCTTTTTGCTTGGTTTGGAAGCACCAGAGAAGCCTAAATCAATATTGTTTTAGGTTTGTAAAAATATAAAATGAAAACAATCAGTAACTGCTGAATGATATTATGTCCACAAAAGAAACCCAATATAAGATGCTTGGGTAAAAATAACTCTGGTTATATAAGATAGTTGTACAGACAAGCAAAGTGTTGACTGTTCAAGAAGATGAACAAAACATTATCAGATTACTGTATGGTACAAATGCTGAAAACACCTGCAAAACATGACTCTCCTGACTTTAAAAATAAAGCTTAGCAAATTGCAATATCCATGGAAGTGGCTGTGAAAGATGTTAGTTGTTGATATCCATAGCAGTTAAGTAAGTACAGCACATATTAGTATCACTGTGTGGGATTGTGCACTTAAATATGCACAGCCAACTGAAGGCATACTTTTCTATACAGTCAAACAGCAGTAAACAAAGCACTGAATCTGTCTCCCTTCTTGTAAATTTTAATTGAATGTGTTAAGAAGTTATTTTTTAAATCAGACTCAAGCAACAAAATAGTTGATTCTATTGTTCACTAATTTGTTTGGTCAGTTCTACATATGCAACAAGAAATAGATTCTACAGTGAGTGGATAGGCTGATACAAGCAGCAGTTTTACAGTGCTCGTACAACCCCTATAGGTTTCAGGATGTTTTTCAATGTATAAAAATTTAGAAAGATTACTGCTTCTTTATAATAAGGGTTCACTATATACTAAATAGTCTTCTTTTCAGTACAAATTGCTAAATCAAAATAGTAGGCAAGTGACTGTGTATAAAAGTGTATCACAACAAAAAAAGTCGGAGTTCTTCCTAGGTACCTGTTTGACATGAAAATTTCCACTTCGGTCACAGTTGGGAATGGGGATGGTGTAGAAGTCTTCATGTGTCCGAGACTGTGATGCTAACTTCTCCAGTGCAACCTGCAGCTCTTTAAGACATGAACCCTGAAAGATAAACAATTCTCTGAAGCATAATAAAAAAGTCACAAATGTTTACCAAGGACCAAGACTAGCTTACTTGTAAAGAAATAGGCAAACACCTCCAGAAGTCATTGTGAAATAGAGTATTAAGCTGCAATAACTCAGGGAGCTATAACACCTTTTACTCTAATCTGAGCATTAAATTACAGTTTAAGGAAACTGATGATTGCAATAAAAATATTAGTTTTTTATCATAATGGGTTCATTCTAGCAGGTAGATAAAACTAAGCTATATCTGTGAAAACAGGCTCTTCCAAAACTGCAAATATTAATTTAATCTCTATACATTAAGAAAACGATTATGCTTATCACAGTAATAAACTGAGTTCATGTTTACATGACAATGCAACCCTTACTCCATTTTTTGGCAGAATATTTTATAATTATTTGACTTATTTAAAGAAAAAGACTGACTTTTTTTCTTTTGCTCAGCAGAAATACAGACTAAGAACATGATTATGGCTGTTTGATTTAGTCTCTTGTTCTAACAATCTTATTATTTAAAACAATGAACATCAAAATACACATAAATCAAGTGACAGTGACTCAAGAGGTAGAACACTTGTCGTGGGTGCTAGATGATCAGATGGTTGTGAATTCTGTTGCCACTCCAGGTGAATGAATCAATTTCTGAGACTTCAGTGCAGCTTTAGGGGATACTACACATCCTGACTGTGCCATCTTTCAGATGAGATTTTAAATTGAGGTCCCAGCTGCTTGAGCTGTTTGTAGCTCTGGTGGATGCAAAAGATCCCACTGAACTTATAGAAAAGATTCTCAGTGTCCTCACTGTTCTAGACTAATTTTCCCTAGTAGTATAAACATCAATCTGAAAAGAGGCTACTAGCGTAATCAGACTAACCTGGTCAACAAAGGATTAAAAAAAAAGAAGAAACAGCTGTACACTGACTGCACACATGCATACTGGAAGCTCCCTAAAATAGCACAGCTACCCATTATGGATTAATTACTTGTCCCCCTCCCTGTTATATGCCCACTTGTTGAGGATTTATTTAGTTAGTGTTGCTAATTAAATCAGCATTTATGTACTGATCATTATGCAGTGTGAAAACTTAAGCATCTTATTTCTTCTGTTAATTTGTAGTAACAATTTTGGTTCTTTCACTCTTTGCTTATCTTACATCACGAGAATGCACTATTAAAACAACTGAAATTCTGTATATCTACTTTATGGCAAATAAAATGGTATCCTTTGCTGATCTTATTTTTTATGACTGTAATTTTTATTTTTTTCAATTGTAACTCTATATTCTTGACTTTGAGCACAGAATATGGCTGAAAATGGTCTTGAGACTAGTACACGTACCCTGGTATCAAACTGCAAATAAATACATAAAAAAATAAAATAAATAAGTGGACTGGTGCAAAGTCCATTTTTAGCCATAACTCAGGCCTGAAGGCATCAATACCTTAGGTTTAAGCATTTCTTCTTCAGATGAGACATTAAACTGAGGTCCCATCTACCTGAGGTGTTGTTAGCTCAGGTGGATATAAAAGAACCCATGATACCAATCAAAAAGAGTAGGGATCCTTTATTAAATACATTATCTATAATATTTACATTATTTGCATACTATACGCTATTTACAATTATTTATAAATTTTTACAATCATTTTTTCATTTACATGGCTTTATGTAAATCTCCATTCTTTTCATATACATTAATTTTATGACACCCACTCCTTTTCCCATAATCAAAATCTTGTTTTTTTCAGTATTTCTGACAATATCCATTTCCCATTAAATTTAATCTCATTCAGTTCTTCATTCCACATTGTTGATATTACATACTTAATTTTATTAATTGTCTTTACTTCTTCCCTTCTTTTATTTGTATAATATCTTTATTCCAAAATGCCTATATTTATATATATATTGCACTTTTGTAATTCCTTCCATCATATTATCTTTACATACCCTTTCCCATAGTTTCTTCGGGTCTATATTAAAATACCTAAACCTCACTTATGCGAATACCTAAACACTGACACATGAATAGCGAACTGCGAAAATACCGAACATCCTGAAGTGCGAAATTCGAAATATCGAATTGCCATAGTTGGCCAACCCCACCACCCGCTATGTACTACAGACCCAAACAAAATAAATAATCCACACTTCTCCATATCTACACTTCACCCATATATCCCACATTCTAATCAAACATTCACTACACACAAACGTATCTAACTATAAACAAACAACACCCAACTACGGGAAAAGTATAATTTACATATACATTCAGCTACACAACTATATAACTATAAATACACTTAACATACCCTTACTTCTAACCCTAAAGTAAAGGTTGCATGTATTACTATGTATGCACTTACCTTAACCTGCACCCTAACCCTAAGGTACGTAACTATTGCACATTTATGTTAGAGAGCTATACCAGATAAGGGCCAACTATGACAATTCGATATTTCGAATTTCGCGCTTCAGGATGACCAGTGTTTTCATGGTTCGCTATTTATGTCTCGCCATTTAGGTATTCGCGTAAGTGAGGTTTCACTATTTTAATATAGACCCGTTTCTTCAAACATTTACTTTCTAAAACAAAAACATGTTCTAGTGTTTCAGCTTCTTCACACTTATTGTATCCTCTTTCTTCTATTCTTTTGTATGGCATATTCACATTTGCTGGCAACTTTTTATTGATAATCTCCATAAAAAATCCTTACATTCTACACATTTTCTACATCATTCTATTATAACTTTCATTGCTTTAATTTTTTTTCTTCTCATGGATAAATGTAATAATATTTCTGTTTTATTTAAATACCACAATTTCGTAGTTTCTTCTATATCCCTTATCTTTACTTTCCACAATATTATTTTGTATTGATATTCTTTCATTTCATTCCCCAGTCATACCTTCTTTATCACTTTTACATTTATTCAACATTCACTATAAATTTTTTATAATTTTATTTAATTATTACACTTATTAATGGTTCATTTTCCTCTTTTATCCATCTTAACACTTTATATAAATTTAATGATGCTGCATAAACCACTGGGTTTATTAAAACCATATTTCCTTCTTCTTTAGCATATACAATTCCTCATTTTTACTGGATTCAGTCTTGATCCCATATAAATAAAAACACAGTAGTCATTACTTTTTCATACTTTGTCAGAATCATAAACACGTTTGCTAAGTAAGCAATTTTTCTCAATAACACAGAGTTTACTAAATAAACCTTCTTTCTGTATGATAACTTGTCTTCCAAAATGAACTTATATTTCTTAATTTGATTATTATATCTTCCCATTGTTATTTTTTTACCATTTCATTCCCAAATGTTATACCTAATATTTGTATTTCTTTCCTGTTAAACCAAATATTTCTTATTTTACCTTCTCCTAATAATTTACTCTTGTTAATATTTATACTCATACCCATGACTTCCAGATACTCATTTAGATGCTTAATAGTTTCCTTCATCCATTCTTTAATCTTTATTCTTTGTCATACTATTACATCTTCTGCATTTGAAAACATTATTGATACCCGAATTCCTTCTATCATCTTGTATTCTGCTATGTTTAATACAGTATTCATTTTACTAGCAAGTGCATTCATAACTACCACAAATAAAATGCTAGTCTCTGGACAACCCTGTCTTATACCACTTTTTACATCTATTTCTTGACTTAGCCACTCATTCACTAACACTTTTGCATTATTCTTTTCATACACCATATAAAACATATTTTGTATTCTCTCACTTATATCATAATCTTTCATTATATCCCATAAAATTTCATGATGTATCTTGCTGAATGCTTTAAATCATTTGCTATCATTTTTACTTGCATTTTCCTGTTCATATCATCTACAATTTATCTTACTATCATCAATTATTCTTGTTAAACATAACTTTCTACCAAATACTGTGTCTTCTAATATTTTATTTAATTTATCTTCCAGTCTTTTTTGTATTATTTTCATAAAAATCTTATTGTCAGTATTATGAAGTACTATCCATCTCCGATTTCTTAGGTCTGCTTTTTCTACATTTTTCATATGAATTGCATAACTCCGGCAAACATTTTTTTTGCCCAAAACTTTCCTCAAACTATTTATTTAGCACTTCCACAAAATACTACTTTTGTCACTCTGACATTTTTTATACATATGATATTTTCTCCTGGCTGGTCCTGTCATTAATTCTACATTCACAAACCTTAACCTATTATTCTATTTTCCATGGTAACTTCTTTTTCTAATTCTTTATTACCTTGCTCTGTTAGTTTTTTTTGTTTTGTTTCCACTTTGTTTTAATTTTTATATTACTTTCTTTAAAAGTCTTTTCTACATACTCTTCTACTACATTCACTATCTCCTGTTAGGTTGTGATTATTTGTCCTTTCTTATTTCTTATTTCCCTTATTGTTCTTTTGTTTTCTTTTACTATACTACTCAAATATTATGGTACTTTTTTCCACTGTAAAAATACCTTTATTTAAACAAATGATTTTTTTATCTTCTCCTTGATTCCGCTCATATGTTTCTTTCTTTCTTTCAAAATATTAATTTTTTATTCCTTAATAAATCTGAAAATGCATTATTACTTACTTCCTTATTATTTTCCTCTTTTCTTTTTATGCCTTGCTATTCCAAATAACAAATTTAGATTCATCTTTCAAACGTATCCACCATAATGTCCAGTTTTTGTAAAATACTTTCATTCCCACATGATATTTCTACAAATGTCTGATCAGATTTACCCGATTCATCATTTAACTCCTCCTCATTTACTCTTTTAATTCCATTACCTATTTTAATATAGCCATTTCTTTCTTGTATCTCTATCCATATGGCAAAGTTATCTGAAAATCCTGTACATTTTGTCCCGTCTCGCAACATCTTTAAACTTTCAAACATTATAAAATAATCTATCTCCGTTCTCATATTACTTCTTTTGTATATCCACTGGTTTGCTATCCCAATAACATAATTTTCTACTCCTAATCACTTCTTACATTGTTTCCACATTCCCTTTTTTCTTTTTTCTCAAATCACAATTGAAATCACCCACTAATATTAAATCCATATTCACACACAATATGAAATCTTGTTAAACATGCCCTCTCTTTCTTTCATCATCACATATGCATAAACTGCTATAATTCTATAAACATGTCCTTTCCATCTCAAATCTACTACGATTACTGTACCTATTATGATTAACATCATAAACTCACAAAGAGGATCCTAGGCCTTAAATACATGTCCTACACAGACACTCAAAAAACTCCAGCTATTCTCTGTCTCATATCATCTGCTAAGAGGCGATCTCTGCTTGACTTACAAAGCCATGTTTGACCCAGCTCTGTTAGAAATGCTAGATTTAAAGAAATCCCATTCCCTCTACACCACACACTCCACAGGCCTCAACCTCATTACCACAATCAACAGAACATGCTGCAGGAATGGGTTCATAACCCAGAGACTGCCCGTGCTCTGGAATAGACTTCCCATACATGTCGAGCAGAGCACCGCACTGTCCCTCTTCATGAGAAATCTTGATGCGTGGATGGGACATAGAAAGTTCACCCTGGGGACCACTCCAGTGGCTCTACTTGATAGAGGAACTGGGAACTAATGTCACGCAGCACAATGCCAGGGCACTTCTATGGGCTAGGCTTGTAAAGGCTCCAGGGCCATTAGCCTAGGACTCACCTATGAACTTATGAACCTATGAACATAATGTTCAAACTTTTTATTGAATTCTTACACAATATTCCTACACCTGAACAAGTTTCTTTTCCTATATTCCAGATGATCTCACACCCCCATAATTTTTCTGTTCATAATCTCTCCTCTTGTGTTAATATCCACATATCCTCTAGAATAATTATATCCATGTCCAGTGTTGTGCACTACCATTCTAATATGCCTATTTTTGCCTTACATTCTTTATACTGTTCACATTTATTGCTAACACCCTCAAGTTTTCACTCATTTTTACTGTAATCTCTTTCTTCTAATCCTTTACCTTTTTTATTTGCTTTCACACCTAAACCTATGAATTATTGTTTCCTATCTTCTATCCTTTTTACAGTGGTATTTTTTCCTGTTGCTACTGTCTTCTTCTTCACTTATTCTGACATTCCCTTATTTACTTTTTTCTTCCTTTTTTCTTTTACTCTTTCATCTCTCTACTGTTATCTGTTGATTGTGCTCTTTTTCCTGTACTTGTTCTATTTCTTCTTGTTCTGTCTCTTGTTCACTATCTACTTCTTTAATTACTTCCTCTTTATTTTTCTTACAATCCATTCATAAATGTCCCATTTTTCACGTTTAAAACAATTCAATTCACATTTTTTGCATCATGACATACTTTGCCACAAATAAAACATTTCCTTTTATCACAATTATTGATTAGATGGTTACAAAAAATGCATTCCCACTCCAGTCCATAAAACTCTTTATCATAAATTTTAGTAATGTTTCTTACTTCTTCACATGCAGTTATAAGGTATTCTTTTACTGTTTCTTTTTTCACTTCAGTTTGAAACTGTACATAGATTTACTTTTTTGTTTCTCTGTTAAATACTTGAAACACATATAAATTCCATAGGTTACATTATTTTTTTCTGTTTCCCATACTGTCACAAAAAATGTTCCATACACTGTCCAGAATAAAATATAATGTCACAAAAGGTGTCTTTATTAATATGAATAAATGTTCTTACCTTACACTACCACTGATGTTGACAAAAATAATGAACCACCACATACACAAAAAATGGCCAGTGCATAAAGTGGACTTGTTTATTCTAAAAGAAAAAAACAGTAAGACTTCTAGTGCCTCGGCTTATACAAGCCTTTACGGAGTAATGCACACAATAGAAAACACACACCTTTATACACTTCATTAAATCAATAATAATCAAGCAATTAAGCAATCAATAATTAAAACAAACCTCTTATACCACCTCCACTATAAAAACACTTCCAATTAACTTTCCAATTAAGTCCCATAGGGAAAAGAGTATTGAACTTCAGAATTAAAATAGTTTCCTTTCTATGCAATTTATTTTTAAATTCTTGCAGAGACATATACCCTTTATGAATACAATTTAAAATAGTAGCTTGCAGTCCTTTTGGGTCACTACCATGACATTGCTGAAAGTGTGTAGCAACTGATTATATTCAATACCCTTTCTTATATCTCTAACATGTTCTTTGCGCCTAACTGAGAAAATGTTCTTACCTCTCGTGGAGAAGTGTCCAGTGATGTGTTTGTATTATCCCAGATATCATATCTGTCTAGTCCTTTTCTTCTTTGCTTATAATTCTTACTAAGTACTTATTCTTTTTTTTTAATTCTGTCTTCTTTTCTTCTCTTCTTTCTTCCTCTTTTACCATCTCCACGTGATTTATTTTTCTCCTTCACTATTTCTTCTGCTTCTTTTTCTTGTATTTTATCCATTGTGTCTCCCCAGGAAACCACTGTTGAACTCTTTGGCTCACTCTGCACCAAAGGTTCCTGTACTAAAACATCCTGCAAACCCCCCCCCCCCAACTGGAGGGTTGTTTAAATACATCCATCCTGGCTCTTGCTTACTCCTTCAAACAGATCTTATTGGAAAACCTCCTCTGAAACTTGAGAACATTCAACCACCTTCCCCATTTGTCCTCATCCATATCTTCATTTTCATTTCTCACAAACTCTTTCCTTGAAGGCTTGACTGCCTTCTCCTTCTTCACATTGCTTACTGACTTGGCCTGTGAAAGTTCTACTGCCTTCTCACCATACAAAGCATTCAAACTCTCTAGGTTGCATGTACTGTCCATTTTTCATTGCTACCTCCTTGCACACCTGCCATCATCCTCCCTGCTCCTCTGGGCCACCACTGCACCCAGAATGGAAACAGAAAATGTAACAATGAAAAGTTATCCTGATCAAAAAGACTATGGGTTGTTCATTGAATATAACAGCTTATATAAGTAGTTACATTATTTACAATATATACAATATATTCATTATTTAAAATTGCTTATACCTTATATTCCATCATATAACTTCATATATTTCCAATATTTCAATTTCCCCCACACTTTTTTCCACAACCAAAAACATATCTTTTTCAAAATTTCTGCTAAGACTCGTTTGCCATTATATTTAATCTCATTCAGTCCACAAAACATAAAACAATTTAATATCAATTTCTTCCACTTTCTTTGTTCCTTTTTTTCCATAATATCCATATTCTATCATGTTCGTGTTTATGTCTTTTACAATTTTAGAATCATTCAGTACATTCATTTTGTATAATTTTTTCACAATTTTCTCACACTCATACAATTTAGGAAAACATGCTCCATCATCTCAATCTCTCCAAATATTTACACACTCTTTGCTGAATTTGTTTATATAGCATATTTGCTTTAACAGGCAGTTTACTTAGCATTAACCGCCACATAAAATATTTCCATTCATACATTTTTGCTCCATCAAAGCCTTACTTTAATTGCATTTCTTTTTTAATTATCTAAGTTTTTCCATGGATAAATACAATAACATGCCCTCGCTACATTTTCATACCATTCTTTTCTGTTTTTCCCACATTGTATTTTTAATTTCTATAATAATATTTTATTTTAATATTCTTTAATCTTATCATTAACACTATTCTTCTGTCTTTTCCATATCGTAAACTTCCTCAAACATCTTTATATTTGATATTCATTATATCGTTTACTGTGTTCCCATTTTCTTCTTTCAATTCTTTCAACACTTTATACAGATTCAGTGAAGCTGCATGTACAATAGGATTTATTAGTCCTAATCCTCCTTCTTCTTCCTGCACATATAACATTCCTCTCCTTACAGGGTTTAATCTTGATCCCCATATGAATGAAAATATAATCAATAGCAGTTTTTTACATGTTTAGATGAGATCATATATACACTTGTCAAACAGGCAATCTTACCTAATAAAATAGAGTTTATTAAATAAACCATTTTCTTATATGATACTTTATATGACCTCCAAAATATGAATATTTCTCTTAGCTTTTGTATCAGTCTCTCCCATTGTGTTTTCTTCTTTGTATTAACCCCCAATCATTATTCCTAGAATATCTACCATTTCATCATTAAAGTGAATACCTTCTAACTCTCCCTATGCTTAGACCAAGCATATTTAAGTATTATTTAATTTCCTAATTCCTTGTTCCATCCATTTCTTGTTTTTAGTAATTAATACTACATTGTCTGCATAAGTAAGGATAACCAGAAAACAAATGCCCTCTATTATCCAATACCTTGCTATTTTCAGTTCTCTATTCATTGCATTTGCAATCACATTCAGAACTAAAGCAAATAATATGCTACATTCTGGACAACCTTGTCTTATCTCGTTTAATATTAGTTTAATAATATTACTCTCATATACTGATCTTATAATTTTTATTATTTTGTTGCTTACATTATAATCTCTTAATATACCCCATAATTCCTTATATTGTATTCTGTCAAATAACTTATTTACATCTCTAACCGATACTTTACTTTCCATTTTTTTATTTATAATACCATCTATTACCTCACTTAACACCTATAATAAATCCTGACTTCCTTTCTTTTTTTCCCAAAAATCATAGGTTCCCTCAGTCTATCCACACCTTTTCCTAATATTTCCCTATTATTCTCATAAATATTTTATAATCAATATTGTTTAATACTATTGGTGTCCAGTTTCTAATGTCTTTCCTTCTTTCCCTTCTTCCATATAAATTTCATGACCCCATAGGCCCCCATAAATATCTCTTTTAATTTATTCATTTTTCTAATCATTCATTCAAAACCTCTACAAAAATATAGTTTTTCCCAATTGTTCATATTATAGTACATATGATACTCAATTCCATCTAATCCCATAACTTTCTCTATATCCAAGTCTTTTAAAATTTCATCAAGCTCTCCTATGTTTATATTTTTCCATAATCTCATCCTCTTCTTTACTAAATGCATTTACCTCCCACATTTGTCTCTCTTTTATTTCTGTCTTCTTAAATGTATTTTACATACTGCTGTATTATCTCAAATATTTATTTATATGAATTCACCTTTTTTCGTTCATTAGTTTCCAATTCTGTTATTATCCTCTCATTTTCTCTCACCAGTTTACTCAAACATGTAACTACTACTTTTTTTCTCTTGTAAAAATACCTTTGCTTATAAATATATAACATTTTCTTAATCTTCTCTTGATTCATTTCATAGATTTCCTTCTCCTTTCCATATAAGTTTTTATTATTTCTTAATATTTTTCTGAATACTGTGTGACTTAACAACCTATATGTTTGCTTTTCTTCTTCTCTTTTCATTGCTTGACATTCTAGAAAACACTTTTTATACTTCCCTTTAAAACGTAACCATCAGCTTCTTATAATCAATCAATCTTTAACCCCATCTCTTTCAATTCAACACTAAAGGAAACTCTACATATATCATGGACATGCTTATGGTATGATCCAACTTAATTCACCTCTCCTCCCATAATACTACTGCAGCAACCTTTTCTGCCACCTCTCCCTGCCTCTGCTTCTAATAAAGTCTACTAATAATCAATAGATCCTACAACTTCCACAGCTGTAGTCTTGGAAATTGATTGTTGCCCTGGGCTTATCTCCTGTTTATATATTTGTTATTTAAAGTTTTACAAACTTATCTATATTTTCTGCATTCTGCTTACTATTGTATGAAACTTCCTACTATATTATGTTTTCAATTTAATGACCATTTTCTAGCCTGTTGTTTCAACATATGTCTCATACATATTGTAATTTTAGTTATAACTCTGTCACGTGATTACTTTTGTTACTTGCACATTTTGGAGCTTTTCTCCTTGTGACTCCACTGAAAAGGGGCTGCTGCCAGGTCAGACTAAGCTAGTCAACAAATGCCAAATAAATAAACACATTTCTTTTCTCTCTTCTTCATTTAAATCTTTTTCATTCGATCTTTTAATGCATTCTTCCTTTTCTTTTACTTCTACCCATACAGCAAAATGGTTTGAGAAACCTGTTTCCTTTGTTCTTCTTTTTATAATTTTCAAAGTATCAGCTATTGTAAAATAATCAAGTTCTATTTTAATCTCATTTGTTTTATATGCCCAATGTACATTATTCCATATATAAAACTTTCCACTTTTCATTTCATAAACTGTTTTAACATCATTCCCTTCTTTCTTTCTTTTCCTCAAATCACAATTAAAAGTTTGTACCAATATTATTTACATATTTACTCCCAAAAAAATTCAATTTTTTTTGATTATTTCCTCCCTTCCTTGTTTAGTAACATATGCATACATTGCAATAATTATGTATACATTCTTCTTATAACTTACATCTAACACTGTTATTCTGCCTAGCTCTACTAAAGTATAATCTAAGACTTTAACTGTCCCATGGTTAAGCAAAGAAACCACAGCCATTATGCATCTCCTTGACAAAGCCTGGAAGCATTACCAGAAAAATAAAACCCATACCACCCTGACTGAATATAAGCTACTACGTGACAAAGTAAAAAAAAAACTTGTTGTGTCCGACCACAAAATCCTACTTCTCCACCCTTCAAAATAACCACAAGACCAAGCCCAAAAATTCTGGAATGGCATCTCCACCCTCCTCAATCCTGGCAAAAGAGACAACCTCTGCCCTGACCCAAATATCCCAGACCTCTCCTTAGCCACCTAATTTAAGTCCTTCTTTATTGATTCTATAGCCAAAATAAGTACTTACTTCCCCAACAAAGCTTCATTTACATGTCCTCCTATCTCTCCCTCCTCCAACACTACCACCTCCAACCCCCTTCCTTCACTATCAAACTCATTCCTATCTCCACTATAAAAAAAACTCCTTCGGAAACTGAAAAGATGCTCAAATGCCCCTGATGACTTTCCTTCCTACTTCCTCAAAATTGCTGCTGATGCCATCACCGTTTCCATCTCCATTCTGTTAAACCATTCAGTCCAAGAAAAGTATGTACCCCTACTCTGGAAAAAGGCCTGTATCATTCCCCTTCACAATGGAGGTAATAACAACAACATTCCCAATTTCTGGCCAATTGCTATCTTATCCCCTATCACTAAAGTTCTAGAAAAGTGTATCCGCCTTCAACTTCTACCCTACCTCACAGACAACCACCTACTTACCCCCACACAACATGGTTTTAGACCTGGCCACAGTACCACAACTGCTCTCCTCTCCTTCCTCAAAACCGTCAACAAAGCCTGTGATTCTGGCTGTCTAATGTCCACCCTGCTTCTGGACTTATCCAAGGCCTTTGACACTATCTCCCATAACCTTCTATTATCTAAACTCTCTAATCTAAACCTATCCCACTTTTCTGCCAACTGGTTTTCTAGTTACCTCTCTGACAGACAACAAGCTGTCAAATGGAAAAAAGCCACCTCCTCCTTCCTTAATACACCTGCAGGTGTACCCCAGAGTTCCAAATTGGGTCCCCTACTGTTCAACATTTTCACAAATGACTTCTTCCAAAACATTCCTCGTGTTAACTGATTCAATACACAGATGACTCTACAATCATCTGCTCCACCACTTCCTCCTCCGCTCCCTTAAAACTAACTCAGGATGCTTTCTCTTATACTGAACATTGGACGATAGACAACCACCTATCACTCAATGCATCAAAAACTAAAATTATGTTATTTTCCCCTTCAAAAGGTACCATTATAGACAAGAATTCATTCTCCATTATTAGTCAAAACAATACTTCTCTCGAGGTAGCCTCCCATGTAAAGCTTCTAGGATTCCTTATTGATGAACAGTTAAAATTTGATACCCACCTACTAACCAATATGAAGAAAACCCACCAGAAACTAGGCATGTTCTACCACCATAACTGCTATATCACTCCCACTACTACACTTGTACTGTCTAACACCTTCCTCATTCCTTCTCTCTTATATTCAATCTTTTCTAAAAACAAAGCTATCCTCCTATTATAACAAAATTTCTAAGTTTGCTACTGGCTATAAATCCTCCTCCCACCACTGCAATGCCCTACACAAACTAAATTGGCTCGCACTTCCCAACCATCTTACCTACATTCAACTTACTCATGCCCATAAACTCATCTTTAATCCCTTCATCTGCCCTTTCCTTGACTCCTTCAAAATACAACTACCCAACAGATGTCTAAGATCCAATAACCATAATTTGCTTGAACTGCACAAGCCTACTCATTCTCCAGGCAAATACCTACTATCCTTTTCCTTAGCTCACCTCTGGAACTCCCTGCCACCTCTTATTCATACCACAGTCAACCACTCTACCTTTAAGACCCTGCTTCATTCCCATCTCAAAGCCCTCTGGGAATGCTCCTGCTCTCATCACACATGACTCACCTATTTTTCCCAATTTCTCACACTCCTTTACTTCTCTCTTCTCTTCATCATACTGAGCTTCTCTGACTACTACCATCTACATTTTTCTCATTTACTCCTACTCTTACTCCACCTTTTCTTCTTATTGTCCCACCCTTCTTACATTCAACAAGTAACACCTCTTATTCCCCTATCCTACTTTAACTCTGCTAAGATTTCATGTAAAATTGTAATGTCAACCCTGTGTTATTTCAATTTGTAACAAATCTAACAGGAATATGCACCAACTAATTTTTCTTATTTTAATTGACTTTGTGTGTGTGTGTGTGTGTGTGTGTGTGTGTGTGTGTGTGTGTGTGTGTGTGTGTGTGTGTGTGTGTGTGTGTGTACAATTTTTGCTGTTCTTTCTGTATTTTCTCTGCAATCATGGATTTTTTTGTCATGTTGTGCAATGCTATCATTTTTCAAAAGTACTGCATAAATGTAAATGCATTGTCTTCATATTATATTGTAGTTCATGGAGTTTTTCTCTCTGGGAGTCCATTGAAAAAAGGCTCTTCTTGGCCCAATGGACTATCCCGGTAAACATACTGTAAAATAAATAAATAAGTGTTTCACTACATAATAGAGCAATCCCTGAACATGGGAAAATAGTAATAATCCAGAAGGCAGAATTCGTGAAAAACAAACTTTTTAAAACACCTCTTTAGAACGTTATTTCATAAGTGCTTTCAGCTAGAAAATACCAGCCTT
The DNA here is from genome assembly GCF_019279795.1 of Protopterus annectens. Classification (NCBI taxonomy): domain Eukaryota; kingdom Metazoa; phylum Chordata; order Ceratodontiformes; family Protopteridae; genus Protopterus; species Protopterus annectens. The sequence continues at coordinate 1,011,315,079 of NC_056747.1, read as the reverse complement.
CTTCAGACATTCAAAAAATCATATGCCAAACTCTTATATAGCCCAACCCAAACATTTGAGTCTTAAAGATCCATGAACATGTATCTTTTCCCATGTTCCTTAAAATGTTCTCGTCCTAAAGGTTTCCATCTGATTCCTTCATCCTCCCTTAAGATTCTTGTATCTCCTAGGATAATTACATGCATGTAAAGTAGTACACACCATTCCAATACACCTAACCTTCTTTTAACATTTTTTTATGCTATTAACATTTACTGATAGGACTCTCAAGGTCTTCCAGATGTATTATATTTTTATTGTAACCCTTATTTTTCTTTTTATTTTTTTATACTCACACTTTTATATTTTCTTTTCCAATGTTTCATTCTTCTCCCTACTGAATTTATTTTATCTTTTACTATTTTCCAATTGCTATCTTTTTTTTTTCACTTGTTTCCAGTACTAATTCCTCACATCCATTATTCTCATTTTCTTTATACTTCGTGTTATTTTCTTCTTGTATGATATTTTGTTTTCATGTTTATGTTTATCATTTTTTGCTACATCATGTACATGTTCCTGTGTCTGCTCTTTTTGCTCAACATGTAGTTGCTCATCATGTCCCATTTTGCACATGTTTTTACACATCTATTGACATTTGTTTGATTCATGCCCTACTTTTCCACAAACAAATCATATTCTCTTATCACAATTGCTTATTAAATGATCACTCTTTCCAAAAAAAAAAGTATTCAGCTGTCCCTTCTATCTTACATAACCTCTGTTTCCTTCAACAGTTATTATACTTGGAATATGTACAATATTATCCTTTTCCATCTTCAAAATAATCCGACAATCTCACCCCCCAGTCCATAAGCCTCTATCATCATATATCTAGTGTCCATCACTTCATTACATACACTTTTTAAACAGTCTTTCAATGCATCCTTATCCACCTCTGTTCAAAATTATACAGTAATTCTCTTTTAAGTCTCTCTATTAAAAGTCTGTACCACATAACAATTCCATGGACTACAGTCTTTCTTTTTTTCAAATCTCTTGAAGAAATTTTCCATATATTGCCTAGTCTCAAATATAATGCCAGAAAAAGTTTCTCTATGAAGGTGAATAAAGGCTCTTAACTCATTAAGTGATATTCTCAATACTGCAATAACTGTGTCCCATACCTTTTATCTTTTGAGTTCTTTTTCTTCCTTACTGCTGAGACATACAACACACTTCTTCACGACTTCTCTTCCTCCATCTTTCTCTATTGTTTGTATCTTGCTTTCTTTCAACATTGTTGTATACGATTTTTTTATCTTGTGTAGTTTTTTAACTTCTTCCTCTTGGATTATATCCATAATACTGCCCCAAGATGCTGCCACTTCAATTTCTGGTTCACTCTGCAATTGCCTTAAGATAATCATCCCACAACTCTTCAAAATAGGGTGTTGTAACAAGACAGTCTTGTGTTGACTCAAAAAAGTTATGCTGAAATAGATCCTACAAATCTTCTACACATCATTCCACCTTCTTTGATAGCTCTTTAAAAGGCTTGACTGCCTTTTTTAATACTTCTGACCCTCTGGTATCTCTTGCAAGTGGCTCCTTAACTTCTGCTCCTACTCTGACATGAACAATACCTCCACTAACCAAGTATCAGGATTCAATTCAGCAACAAATCATTCTCAGACCTCCATGCTTACTCTCACCAGCTTCCTGCTTCTCTGGGTTGCCTTCATGACTAGAATTGAAGACATGAATTGCAGATGTAAACAGCATTCCTGCACGTGAAAGAGTTGGGGTTCTTTATTTAGAAGCATTAATGATATACATTATTTACATAATTGATATTGTAGATGCCACGGTGGTATGGCGGTAGCGTTGTTACCTCACAGCAAGAGGTTCTCCCGTTCGATTCTTGGCTGGGCTTGGGAGTGCCTTCTGTGCGGAGTCTGCATGTCCTCCCCGTGGATAGGTAGCGTTCAAAAGACATGCGTGCATAAATGGGCATACTTTCATTGAAGGTTGGGCGTTGAGCTGGCACCTCGAAACATTTCATAAAAATCTACTGCCAATCATTAGCGGACCGGAGTTTCGCTGTGGCGACCCCTTACCGGGAAAAAGCCAAAAGACAAACAACAACATAATTGATATTGTATACATTATTTACAATTATTTACACCTTTATACAATATAAGACAGGTTATGTCATTAAGCATTTCCCCCACCCTTTTTTTCCAAAGCCAGTAGTGTATTTTCTACAGAATTTCTGCTAAATTCCATTTTCCATTAAATTTAACTTCATTAAATCTCTCTATCCATAATGTCCATTAAATATCAAAATATTACTCATCAATTTTCTTCACTTCTTTTTTCTTATCATAATACCATATTCTAACATAGACATGTTTATATGTTCTACCTTTTCCAAGCCTTTCAACATTTTATTTTTACATATTTCTTCCCATAACTTCTTTACTTTAGCACATTTAAAAAAAAAAGCATGTTCTGTTGTTTCAGATTCTCCACAATAAATACATATCCTTTCTTGTTTTCTTTTATAGGGCATGTTAGCCTTTACAGGTAGTTTACCTACTGATAATCTCCACAGAAAATCTTTGCATTCATATATTTTTTTACACCACAGGAATCCTGTTTTAATAGCGTTCTTCTTTTTCATCTCTAAATGTTTCCAACAAAAGATAAAATAGTGCTCTTTCATAATGTTTAAATACAATTCTTTCCTATTTTTCAACTATATTCACTTTTATCTTCCATTGGGATATTTTGTTTTGATATTCCTTTATATCTTCATTCATATCATTTTTTATTTTTCCTATTGCCATTCCCCCCAAAATATATGTACTTTCTACATATGCTAACTTGCTTAGTAAAATAGAGTTTATCAGACAATCCTTTTTTGTATGATAGCTTATATAACCTGCAAAATATGCATATGTCTCATTTCCTGAACAATTTTCTCTCATTTTTAAATATATTCAGTGTTTCCAAATACTATTCTTAATATATCTATAGTCTCTCTATTAAACTTGTAATTTCCCATATTTCCTGAGAATCCAAACCCTTTACTTTTATCCTTATTTATAAGTAAGCCAATTTTCTTTAATGCTTTCATTAACTTTTTAATTGTCTTGTCCATCTCTTCTTTATTTTCAGTGATAAATATTATATCATCTGCATATGTAACTATTATTGGTAATCATATTTCATCTATTTTATATCCTGCTGTATTTAATGTTCTATTGATTTTATTAACAATTACATTCATAACAAAAGCAAATATGATCTGCTTGCTGGGCATCATTGTTTTATTCCACATCCTATTTTGTGTTCTTCACATAGCCATCCATTTAAAATTATTCTTATATTATTTTTGTTCATATGCATACTTAATTACTTTAACTATTTTACCACTTATGTTATAAGCCCCAAATAGATCCCATAAAGCTTCATATTGTATTTTATCAAACACCTTACTTAAATCTCCTATCATAATTTTTGCTTCTGCCTTTGTATTTACAATACTATTACTTCATTATCCATAGTAATTCCTGACTTCTTTTCCCTTTCCTACCAAAGATTGCTTGCTCAAGCAACTTATCTACTTTATTTGTTAGCCTTTTAGTTATTATTCTCATAAATATCTTATAAATTGTATTATTCAATGCTATTGATCACCAGTCTGTATTATTCAATACTATTGGTCTCCAGATTTTTGTATCATCTTTATATCCTTTTTTCGATATAAATTTCATGATACTCATATGTATATATGTATCTACTATTCCTTTCCTTAACCATTCATTTAGAACCTCCACAAAAAGGATTTGTTTACGAATTTTCCATATCATTGTACATATGATATTCAATACCATCCAATCCTGTAGCTGTATCCATATTAACATATTTTAATGTTTCATTTAGCTCTTTCACATTTATATTTTTCTAGATTCTCATTATCTTCTTCACTTAGTTTTTTACTATCCATTTCTGTTTTATTTTCAGTTCCTTTTTTACAAAATTCTATTCTATATGCTTTTTATCACCTCAAATATTCCGTCTTGTGTTACTATCTTATCTCTTTCATTATTCTTTAACTCTCTCATTATTTGCTTGTTCTCATTTGCTAATTTATTCAAGTAAGGTTCTACTTCTTTTCTTCCTTGTAAATAATATCATTGTTTTTATAACAGCCTTTTAAACTTTTCTTGGATTATATCACACATTTATTTTTCTTTCTCAAAGAAGATTATGTTATCTCTTATTATTTCCTTAAACACTTCTTGCCTCAGTTGTCTATATCTTAATTTCTCTATTCTTCTCTTTTCATCTTGACATTCCAAAAAGCACTTTTTGTATTTTTCTTTAAAATGTATCCACCAACTTGTCCAATTTCCATAACATACTCTCATACTTGTATGATCTTTCCATAATTTATCTATTTCTTTTCTATCATATTTATTTAAGTCTTTTTCATTAAGTCTTTTAACACCTTTGCCTATTTTTGTTTATCCTTCTTTCTCATATACCTTTATCCATATAGAGTGGATATAAAAAGTTTACACACCCCTGTTAAACTGCCAGGTTTTTGTGATATAAAAAATGAGACCATAATAAATAATTTCAAAACTTTTCCCACCTTTAATGTGACCTATATAGCCTGTTCAATTCAATTCAAAAACAAACAAATCTGTTAGGGGAAAAAATATAAAAAATAAAAAATGTACAATACGCTGGTTGCATAAGTGTGCACACCCTTAAACTAATACATTGTTGTGTGTTTACACCTTTAAACTAATACTTTATTGAAGCACATTTTGATTTAATTACAACATTCAGTCTTCTTGGATACACACCTGCTATCAATTAAAGAGACCCTGATTAACCCCAAATAAGGTTCAGCTGTCCTAGTAGAATTTTCCTTACATTTACTCAGTTGCCTGCTAGAGCAAAAGCCATGGTTCACAGACAGCTTACAAAGCATCAAAAGGATCTCATTGTTGAAAGGTATCAGTCAGGAGAAGGGTACAAAAAAACTTCCACAGCATTGGATATACCATGGAACACAGTGAAGACAGTCATCAAAAAGTGGAGAAAATATAAGACAACAGTGACATTGCAAAGAACTGGACATCCCTTCAAAATTGATAAAAAGACAAGACAAAAATTGGCCATGGAGGCTGCCAAGAGACCTACAGCAACACTGAAGGAACTGCAGGAATTTCTGACAAGTTCTGGTTGTGTACTACATGTGACAACAATCTCCTGTATTCTCCACATGTCTGGACTATGGGATAGGGTTGCAAGACAGAAGCCTTTTCTTCCACACAAAAAAATCCAGGCCCAGCTAAAATTTGCAAAATAATACAAGTCTCCCAAAAGCATGTGGGAAAATGTGTTATGGTCTGATAAGACCAAGGTTGAACTTTTTGGCCACAATTCCAAAAGGTACATTTGGCACAAAAACAACACTTTGCATCAACAAAAGAACACCATCCCCATGGTGAGGCATGGTGGTGGCAGTATCCTGCTTTGGGGTTGCTTTTCTTCAGCTGGAACTGGGGCTTTAGTCAAGGTGGATGGAATTATGAACAGTTCCGAACTGCAGTCACTTTTGGCCCAAAACCTTCAGGCGCTTGCTAGAAAGCTGTAGATAAAGAGGAATTTCACCTTTCAGTATGACAATGACCACAAGCATACATCCAAATCAACAAAAGAATGGCTTCACCAGAAGAACATTAAAGTTTCAGAATGGCCCAGCCAGAGCCTAGACCTAAATCCAGTAGAAAATTTGTGAAGTGACCTGAAGAGGGCTGTGCACAAGAGATGCCCTCGCAATCTGACAGATGTGGAGCGCTTTTGCAAAGAAAAGTGGGCAAATGTTGCCAAGTCCAATCCAAGAAAACTAAATGTTGTAATTAAATCAAAAGGTGCTTAAACAAAGTATTAGTTTAAGGGTGTGCACATACAACAAAGTATTAGTTTAAGGGTGTGCACACTTATGAAACCAGTGCATTGTACGTTTTTTGTTTTTTTATATTTTTCCCATAACAGATTTGTTTTTCAATTGAATTGTATAGGTTATAGGTCACATTAAAGGTGGGAAAAAGTTTTGAAATGATTTGCTATGTTCTCATTTTTTATATCACAAAAACCTGGCATTTTAACAAGGGTTTGTAAACTTTTTACATCCACTGTAGCTATATGATCTGAAAAAAATGTCATTTTTATCCCTTTTTGCAATATTTTTAAGCTATCTGATATTAAGAAACAGTAAATTTCTGTTTTAATTTCTCTTATTATTTATAATTATATTATTATTATATTATTTTGTGTATCATTTTAACATAATTGCTATTTTTCTTTCTTATTCTTAAACTGCAATGAAAATCTCCCACTAATATCCATATTAACACCTGCAGAATTTAGAACATTTTAAACATTACGTCTATTTCTTTCTTTGTATCATACGCAAGTAATGCAATAATTGTATAAACCTTTGTTTTCCATCAAGTCTAATACCATTATTCTTCCTAATTTCACTAGTAAAACCTAAGATTTTGATATTTTCTTTACATAATATACTTCTACCTGGCATGTGTCTTTTCCCATATTCCAAATAATTGTTCCACCCCATAGAACTTCAGTTTTTAAACTTGCTTTTTCTGTCAGAATCCTAGTATCTTCTACTATGATAATATGCATGGCCATTGAAGCACGCCATTCTAAAGTACTTCTGCTATTTTTCATAATCTTCACATTTAAAGCTAAAATCTTAAGCTTTTAAATGATATTGATGTTGTTCCTATCTCATCCTTTGCCTTTTTTTATTCTCTTCCACAATTATGTTTTTAAATTTTCTTTTCTTCTCTTTTACCCTTTTCCCTATGGAAATTTTCTTTCCTCTCACTAATGAGGCCAATTTAAGGATTCTTCTTCTCTCCTATTGAGCATCTCCTCTTCCCCTTCTCTTTTCCTGTATCTTGCCACCATTGTTATATCTTTGTTTTTTTCCTGTTTTTTCTTGTTCCTTTTCTATATTTTTATTTTGTATTGAATCCTGTATACTTGTTTTCTACAATTTATACATTTTCGTCACAATCTAGCCATATATGTCTAGTTTTTCACCATTTTTTACATTTCATATCACATTCTTTTGCTTCATGCCCTGCTTTAACATAAGCAAAACATTTTTGTTTAACACATTCACTAATCAAATGGTTATCTTTTCCACAAAAAATGCATGTTTTAGATTGCCCTCTGTATTTAACAAATCCTTTATTAACATTCACACTGATGAAACCAAGAATGTCCACAACATTATCAAATTGCATTTTCAAAATAATCCCACATTCCCAACCTCCAGTCCATAATCATCTTTCATCATATATTTTGTTGTGTCCATCACATCTTTTAAAATTGTTTTTAAATGTTCTTTCAGTTCATATTTTTCAACTTCCATTCTAAATTGTGCCATAACTCTTTTTTGTCTCTCTATGAAATGCCTGTACTACATATTCAGTCCAAGGATTACAGTTCTTTTTTTTCATACTTTTCTAAGAAATTTTCCATATACTCTCCTGATTAAAAAATATTTCACAGTACATTGTTGATAAGAATAAAAGCTCTTACCTCCTTGGGTGAAACACCTAGTGGCACAACAATAGTGTCCCATACTGCATTCATGTTCAGTCATGTTTCTTTTTTACTGATTATTCTTATTACATATTTCTTCTTCATTCCCTTCATCTTTTCACATCTTATTTCTCCCTCTTTTACTGTCTGTGTGTATGATTTCCTTTTTTGTTGTGTTTCTACAACCTCTTCCTCTTGTATTTTCTCAATGATTTCACCCCATGATGCCACCAGTTTGCTCTCCGGTTAATTTTGGTTGATCACTTCTTTTAAATAAACATCCCACAACCCTCTGGACCGAAAGGTTGTAATATGACATTCCTGATAACTCTCTTCTTCTTCCTCGAACAGCTTTTCCTGAAATAAGACTTCCGAATCTAGAAGCACTTCACTGATTTTATTTAATCCTCTATTCTCCAATATCAATGAATTCTCCATTACTTCTGTGTAGTTTAGCTATCTTTCATGTAAAGGCTCAGCCATCTCCATGCTTGTTTTCTCCTTCTCCATACTTAGATTTTGGTAAGTCACACTTACCATATTTCCTCTTGTTTCTACATGCTGCCTATGCTCCTGGAACAGAAACAGGGGATAGAACGTAGCACCATGAGTAGTGTCCCCATATGCTAATGAGTAGCTTTTTTTATTGATGTATACATTGCATATTTTATTTGCATATTTACATATTTACATTATTTACATCTATTTACAAATCTCCATACATTATAAACTTCATTTCAAGCACCCCCCCATTTTCTCCACAACCAAAATGTTATTTTTTCTACAATCTTTGTCAAAGTCCATTTTCATTGTATTTAATTTCATTTAGTCTCTTGTTCCATATAGTCCATGAAGCATGAAATATTACTCTGTCCATTTTCTTTACTTCTCCCTGTTTATGTGCATCATAATAACCAAATTGTATTATGTCCATATTTATTTGTTCAAATTTTAACAAACTTTTCACCCTATTATCTTTAAATAATTATTCCCACAAATGATTAACTCTTTCACATTTCAAAAACACTTGCTGAGTAGTCTGAAACTCTCCACATTTATTACATATTCTATCTTGCTTTTTTTTGTATGACATATTTGCCTTAACTGGCAATTTTCTAATAGACAATCTAAAAAAAATCATTATACTCTTTAATCTTTTTATAGTTATTATATCTCATCACTATGGCTTTTTTATTATCTACTTCTAAACCATTCCATGGGCTTCCGTGTATGTGTGCTTGTTTTGTAGGGGGGATGGGGGGTGTAGGGGGT